>NC_088418.1:4965500-5135500 GCF_034236695.1 Oncorhynchus nerka | reverse complement strand
GTTCCTACTCACCCTCTCAGTTACCCAGGTAGTTCCTACTCACCCTCTCAGTTACCCAGGTCCAGTTCCTTCACCCTCTCAGTTACCCAGGTAGTTCCTACTCACCCTCTCAGTTACCCAGGTAGTTCCTACTCACCCTCTCAGTTACCCAGGTAGTTCCTACTCACCCTCTCAGTTACCCAGGTAGTTTCTACTCACCCTCTCAGTTACCCAGGTAGTTCCTACTCACCCTCTCAGTTACCCAGGTAGTTCCTACTCACCCTCTCAGTTACCCAGGTAGTTCCTACTCACCCTCTCAGTTACCCAGGTAGTTCCTACTCTATATGCTGACCTACCCTCTCAGTTACCCAGGTAGTTCCTACTCACCCTCTCAGTTACCCAGGTAGTTCCTACTCACCCTCTCAGTTACCCAGGTAGTTCCTACTCACCCTCTCAGTTACCCAGGTAGTTCCTACTCACCCTCTCAGTTACCCAGGTAGTTCCTACTCACCCTCTCAGTTACCCAGGTACTCAGGTAGTTCCTACTCACCCTCTCAGTTACCCAGGTAGTTCCTACTCACCCTCTCAGTTACCCAGGTAGTTCCTACTCACCCTCTCAGTTACCCAGGTAGTTCCTACTCACCTCTCAGTTACCCAGGTAGTTCCTACTCACCCTCTCAGTTACCCAGGTAGTTCCTACTCACCCTCTCAGTTACCCAGGTAGTTCCTACTCACCCTCAGTTACCCAGTTACCCAGGTAGTTCCTACTACCTCTCAGTTACCCAGGTAGTTCCTACTCACCCTCTCAGTTACCCAGGTAGTTCCTACTCACCCTCTCAGTTACCCAGGTAGTTCCTACTCACCCTCTCAGTTACCCAGGTAGTTCCTACTAACCCTCTCAGTTACCCAGGTAGTTCCTACTCACCCTCTCTCAGTTACCCAGGTAGTTCCTACTCACCCTCTCAGTTACCCAGGTAGTTCCTACTAACCCTCTCAGTTACCCAGGTAGTTCCTACTCACCCTCTCAGTTACCCAGGTAGTTCCTACTAACCCTCTCAGTTACCCAGGTAGTTCCTACTCACCCTCTCAGTTACCCAGGTAGTTCCTACTCACCCTCTCAGTTACCCAGGTAGTTCCTACTCACCCTCTCAGTTACCCAGGTAGTTCCTACTCACCCTCTCAGTTACCCAGGTAGTTCCTACTCACCCTCTCAGTTACCCAGGTAGTTCCTACTCACCCTCTCAGTTACCCAGGTAGTTCCTACTCACCCTCTCAGTTACCCAGGTAGTTCCTACTCACCCTCTCAGTTACCCAGGTAGTTCCTACTCACCCTCTCAGTTACCCAGGTAGTTCCTACTCACCCTCTCAGTTACCCAGGTAGTTCCTACTCACCCTCTCAGTTACCCAGGTAGTTCCTACTCACCCTCTCAGTTACCCAGGTAGTTCCTTCTCACCCTCTCAGTTACCCAGGTAGTTCCTACTCACCCTCTCAGTTACCCAGGTAGTTCCTACTAACTCTCTCAGTTACCCAGGTAGTTCCTACTCACCCTCTCAGTTACCCAGGTAGTTCCTACTCACCCTCTCAGTTACTCAGAAACCGGGTGTTCAAACCTGTTAGCGGAAAAACTACAATTTGACACAAAACAAAGCTCTGAATGCCTTGATTTTTGACATCCTGTGGCTAATTTTTTTATTTTTGGGGTTTCCACTCTATACAGGAATTTTAAAAAACTCTAGAATACAGAGAGTTTTCTGTTTTAAAGACGGCTCCAATCGGCTGTCATACAATGAAGAAAGACACGCGTTATACTGTTCCATTTGCATTTTGCAAAGCCTACTGACAGCACTATTTTTATGAGTGGAATGACGGATTGGAAGCATGTTGACCAAAGGGTAGAAGGGCACGAGAAGAGCAACATGCACAGAAGTAGTGCTGAGACGTGCTTTAAGGTCCTCCAAAGTAGACAGTCAAAGTCTGCTCAGTGGCAGTCAGGTGTCTGCAGTCAGGTGTCTGTAGTCAGGTGTCTGCTGTCAGGTGTCTGCTGTCTGCTGTCAGGTGTCTGCAGTCAGGTGTCTGCAGTCAGGTGTCTGTAGTCAGGTGTCTGCTGTCAGGTGTCTGCTGTCAGGTGTCTGCAGTCAGGTGTCTGTAGTCGGGTGTCTGCAGTCGGGTGTCTGCAGTCGGGTGTCGTCAGTCAGGTGTCTGCCCACAGAGAGCAGGTATGTAGGAGAAGGCGGGTGCTGGAACGTGTCGTAGACATAGTGAAAGTCATTGGCAGGATGGGGGCTCAGGTACAGGGGGATACAGTCTGAGGCTGGGTATACATTAGAGAACACCAGTATCAATCAGTCATTTATCATAGATGATAATACTGCTGGGTATACATTAGAGAACACCAGTATCCATCACAGTCATTTATCAGAGATGATAATACTGCTGGGTATACATTAGAGAACACCAGTATCCATCACAGTCATTTATCAGAGATGATAATACTGCTGGGTATACATTAGAGAACACCAGTATCAATCACGGTCATTTATCAGAGATGATAATACTGCTGGGTATACATTAGAGAACACCAGTATCAATCACGGTCATTTATCAGAGATGATAATACTGCTGGGTATACATTAGAGAACACCAGTATCAATCACTGTCATTTATCAGAGATGATAATACTGCTGGGTATACATTAGAGGACACCAGTATCCATCACAGTCATTTATCAGAGATGATAATACTGCTGGGATACTATGACGTCTGCTTGAAACAACATCTCACCGAATGCATTGAGAAAAGCAAGAACCTACATCAGTCCTGGGCAAGAGGCCGGGGTTCTCTAATCACACTCCCCTCAAAGAATACTGTCAACGTCGTCAGTCACACAATTCAGAGCGTTATCCAAGAGACCACGTCAAGTGAAATAGAGCAAGCTGGAATGCTCTCTGTCCAGATCGACACAACTTCTCAAGACCAGTACTCTGTCATTGTGAGACATGTGACAGATGTCGTACGTAAGAGGCTTGTGGCTGTTGTAAAGTGTGAGGCATCCACTGGACAGTACTTTGTCCAGTTGTTGACAGATGTCATGGATAAAGTAAAATTAGACATGAGCATTGGCAATTCTACGGACGGAGCAACCAATATGCAGAGCAAATATAAGGGCTTCTCTACTCTGTTATCCTCAAAGTCCCCCAATCAAGGGCATGCATGGTGCCATGCATGTGTCCTTCATCTGGTTTCATCTGAAAACAACTGAAATTATTTTCGCAAGTTGGTCACTGTTTGCTCTCCTTAACGACATTGCTGTGTTACTCTGTGAATCCAACCAAAGGATGGATGTGTGGGAGAAGAAGAGCCAGGACACGAGACACAGACATCTATCTCCAATCGGAGGAACACGCTGGTGGGCTTAAGGACAGAGCTTTGAAGAAAACCAGACCAGGGTCTCCATGTTGAAGTCCTCCTCACACTATCAGCCGTACAACGACAGGCCAACATGAAGACAACTGTTGAAGTCCTCCTCACACTATCAGCCGTACAACGACAGGCCAACATGAAGACAACTGTTGAAGTCCTCCTCACACTATCAGCCGTACAACGACAGGCCAACATGAAGACACATTTTTTGGTGAAGGCAAGAGGAGTTACTGAGGCTCTTCTCCGCTATGAGATGATGCTGATAGCTCAAATAGTTATTTGGATATTTAACAACATGTCCATATACCTGGAGACAAGTGGGAGGGACATCCTGTCTGCCCATCGAATGGTTGTGGCTACACAGGAAACCCTGAAAGGGTATGTCAAGAGACTTTGACAACATAATGTCAGCTACAGTCACATCTGTTCCGTTTGCAAATAAGAAGATCAAAGAACAGGATGACGACACAGAGCTGGAGGAGGTAGAAGACACTCTGCCACAAAAAAAGGGCAAGAAAGAAGAAAATATTATCTGAAGAGATGACTCAAGATGAAGCTTTGACAGGGAAAGAGAGTGCCTATAAAGTTCAAGTCCACAATCAAATTATGGATAGAGTCACAGATAGTATCCACAGGCGATTTCTGTCTCATGGCTCTCTCTCTATATGCTGACCTAGCCCTTCTGGACCCTAGAAACTTCTCCCAAACGACATCCAGTGGTCTTCCAGAGACAGCCCTTCAAGAGCTCAGTTAATGTTTTCTCTTCGATTTGATAAGCCGAGCAACTGTTGACAATTTGAGAGGGTAGACCCTGCTGACTGATACAGTTCCTACTCACCCTCTCAGTTACCCAGGTAGTTCCTACTCACCCTCTCAGTTACCCAGGTAGTTCCTACTAACCCTCTCAGTTACCCAGGTAGTTCCTACTCACCTTCTCAGTTACCCAGGTAGTTCCTACTCACCCTCTCAGTTACCCAGGTAGTTCCTACTCACCCTCTCAGTTACCCAGGTAGTTCCTACTAACCTTCTCAGTTACCCAGGTAGTTCCTACTAACCCTCTCAGTTACCCGGGTAGTTCCTACTAACCCTCTCAGTTACCCAGGTAGTTCCGACTAACCCTCTCAGTTACCCAGGTAGTTCCTACTAACCCTCTCAGTTACCCAGGTAGTTCCTACTCACCCTCTCAGTTACCCAGGTAGTTCCTACTAACCCTCTCAGTTACCCAGGTAGTTCCTACTAACCTTCTCAGTTACCCAGGTAATTCCTACTAACCCTCTCAGTTACCCAGGTAGTTCCTACTAACCTTCTCAGTTACCCAGGTAGTTCCTACTAACCCTCTCAGTTACCCAGGTAGTTCCTACTAACCCTCTCAGTTACCCAGGTAGTTCCTACTCACCCTCTCAGTTACCCAGGTAGTTCCTACTCACCCTCCCAGTTACCCAGGTAGTTCCTACTAACCTTCTCAGTTACCCAGGTAGTTCCTACTAACCTTCTCAGTTACCCAGGTAGTTCCTACTAACCCTCTCAGTTACCCAGGTAGTTCCTACTAACCCTCTCAGTTACCCAGGTAGTTCCTACTCACCCTCTCAGTTACCCAGGTAGTTCCTACTAACCTTCTCAGTTACCCAGGTAGTTCCTACTCACCCTCTCAGTTACCCAGGTAGTTCCTACTCACCCTCTCAGTTACCCAGGTAGTTCCTACTCACCCTCTCAGTTACCCAGGTAGTTCCTACTAACCTTCTCAGTTACCCAGGTAGTTCCTACTAACCCTCTCAGTTACCCGGGTAGTTCCTACTAACCCTCTCAGTTACCCAGGTAGTTCCTACTAACCCTCTCAGTTACCCAGGTAGTTCCTACTCACCCTCCCAGTTACCCAGGTAGTTCCTACTAACCTTCTCAGTTACCCAGGTAGTTCCTACTCACCCTCTCAGTTACCCAGGTAGTTCCTACTAACCCTCTCAGTTACCCAGGTAGTTCCTACTAACCTTCTCAGTTACCCAGGTAGTTCCTACTAACCCTCTCAGTTACCCAGGTAGTTCCTACTAAACCCTCTCAGTTACCCAGGTAGTTCCTACTAACCCTCTCAGTTACCCAGGTAGTTCCTACTAACCTTCTCAGTTACCCAGGTAGTTCCTACTCACCCTCTCAGTTACCCAGGTAGTTCCTACTAACCCTCTCAGTTACCCAGGTAGTTCCTACTAACCTTCTCAGTTACCCAGGTAGTTCCTACTCACCCTCTCAGTTACCCAGGTAGTTCCTACTAACCCTCTCAGTTACCCAGGTAGTTCCTACTAACCTTCTCAGTTACCCAGGTAGTTCCTACTAACCCTCTCAGTTACCCAGGTAGTTCCTACTAACCCTCTCAGTTACCCAGGTAGTTCCTACTAACCCTCTCAGTTACCCAGGTAGTTCCTACTAACCCTCTCAGTTACCCAGGTAGTTCCTACTAACCCTCTCAGTTACCCAGGTAGTTCCTACTAACCCTCTCAGTTACCCAGGTAGTTCCTACTCACCCTCTCAGTTACCCAGGTAGTTCCTACTAACCTTCAAGGTGGTTGTTTTAGGGGCTGGTTGTGATGTAGCTAGGTGGTTGTTTTAGGGGCTGGTTGTGATGTAGCTAGGTGGTTGTTTTAGGGGCTGGTTGTGATGTAGCTAGGTGGTTGTATTAGGGGTTGGTTGTGATGTAGCTAGGTGGTTGTATTAGGGGTTGTGATGTAGCTAGTTGGTTGTGATGTAGCTAGGTGGTTGTATTAGGGGTTGGTTGTGATGTAGCTAGGTGGTTGTATTAGGGGTTGTGATGTAGCTAGGTGGTTGTGATGTAGCTAGGTGGTTGTGATGTAGCTAGGTGGTTGTATTAGGGGTTGTGATGTAGCTAGGTGGTTGTATTAGGGGCTGGTTGTGATGTAGCTAGGTGGTTGTATTAGGGGTTGTGATGTAGCTAGGTGGTTGTATTAGGGGTTGTGATGTAGCTAGGTGGTTGTATTAGGGGCTGGTTGTGATGTAGCTAGGTGGTTGTATTAGGGGCTGGTTGTGATGTAGCTAGGTGGTTGTATTAGGGGCTGGTTGTGATGTAGCTAGGTGGTTGTTTTAGGGGCTGGTTGTGATGTAGCTAGGTGGTTGTATTAGGGGTTGTGATGTAGCTAGGTGGTTGTATTAGGGGTTGTGATGTAGCTAGGTGGTTGTTTTAGGGGCTGGTTGTGATGTAGCTAGGTGGTTGTTTTAGGGGCTGGTTGTGATGTAGCTAGGTGGTTGTGATGTAGCTAGGTGGTTGTGATGTAGCTAGGTGGTTGTATTAGGGGTTGTGATGTAGCTAGGTGGTTGTTTTAGGGGCTGGTTGTGATGTAGCTAGGTGGTTGTTTTAGGGGCTGGTTGTGATGTAGCTAGGTGGTTGTTTTAGGGGCAGGTTGTGATGTAGCTAGGTGGTTGTATTAGGGGCTGGTTGTGATGTAGCTAGGTGGTTGTATTAGGGGTTGTGATGTAGCTAGGTAGTTGTATTAGGGGCTGGTTGTGATGTAGCTAGGTGGTTGTATTAGGGGTTGTGATGTAGCTAGGTGGTTGTATTAGGGGCTGGTTGTGATGTAGCTAGGTGGTTGTATTAGGGACAGGTTGTGATGTAGCTAGGTGGTTGTATTAGGGGCTGGTTGTGATGTAGCTAGGTGGTTGTATTAGGGGCTGGTTGTGATGTAGCTAGGTGGTTGTATTAGGGGTTGTGATGTAGCTAGGTGGTTGTATTAGGGGTTGTGATGTAGCTAGGTGGTTGTATTAGGGGTTTTGATGTAGCTAGGTGGTTGTTTTAGGGGTTGTGATGTAGCTAGGTGGTTGTTTTAGGGGTTGTGATGTAGCTAGGTGGTTGTTTTAGGGGTTGTGATGTAGCTAGGTGGTTGTGATGTAGCTAGGTGGTTGTTTTAGGGGTTGTGATGTAGCTAGGTGGTTGTGATGTAGCTAGGTGGTTGTTTTAGGGGTTGTGATGTAGCTAGGTGGTTGTGATGTAGCTAGGTGGTTGTTTTAGGGGCTGGTTGTGATGTAGCTAGGTGGTTGTTTTAGGGGCTGGTTGTGATGTAGCTAGGTGGTTGTTTTAGGGGCTGGTTGTAATGTAGCTAGGTGGTTGTATTAGGGGCTGGTTGTGATGTAGCTAGGTGGTTGTATTAGGGGCTGGTTGTGATGTAGCTAGGTGGTTGTATTAGGGGCTGGTTGTGATGTAGCTAGGTGGTTGTATTAGGGGCTGGTTGTGATGTAGCTAGGTGGTTGTGATGTAGCTAGGTGGTTGTTTTAGGGGTTGTGATGTAGCTAGGTGGTTGTATTAGGGGTTGTGATGTAGCTAGGTGGTTGTATTAGGGGCTGGTTGTGATGTAGCTAGGTGGTTGTTTTAGGGGCTGGTTGTGATGTAGCTAGGTGGTTGTTTTAGGGGCTGGTTGTGATGTAGCTAGGTGGTTGTATTAGGGGCTGGTTGTGATGTAGCTAGGTGGTTGTTTTAGGGGCTGGTTGTGATGTAGCTAGGTGGTTGTTTTAGGGGCTGGTTGTGATGTAGCTAGGTGGTTGTATTAGGGGCTGGTTGTGATGTAGCTAGGTGGTTGTATTAGGGGTTGTGATGTAGCTAGGTGGTTGTATTAGGGGCTGGTTGTGATGTAGCTAGGTGGTTGTATTAGGGGCTGGTTGTGATGTAGCTAGGTGGTTGTATTAGGGGCTGGTTGTGATGTAGCTAGGTGGTTGTATTAGGGGTTGTGATGTAGCTAGGCGGTTGTATTAGGGGCTGGTTCTGATGTAGCTAGGTGGTTGTATTAGGGGCTGGTTGTGATGTAGCTAGGTGGTTGTATTAGGGGTTGTGATGTAGCTAGGTGGTTGTATTAGGGGTTGTGATGTAGCTAGGTGGTTGTTTTAGGGGTTGTGATGTAGCTAGGTGGTTGTTTTAGGGGTTGTGATGTAGCTAGGTGGTTGTGATGTAGCTGGGTGGTTGTTTTAGGGGCTGGTTGTGATGTAGCTAGGTGGTTGTGATGTAGCTAGGTGGTTGTTTTAGGGGCTGGTTGTGATGTAGCTAGGTGGTTGTATTAGGGGCTGGTTGTGATGTAGCTAGGTAGTTGTTTTAGTGACAGGTTGTGATGTAGCTAGGTGGTTGTATTAGGGGCTGGTTGTGATGTAGCTAGGTGGTTGTGATGTAGCTAGGTGGTTGTATTAGGGGCTGGTTGTGATGTAGCTAGGTGGTTGTGATGTAGCTAGGTGGTTGTTTTAGGGGCTGGTCGTGATGTAGCTAGGTGGTTATATTAGGGGTTGTGATGTAGCTAGGTGGTTATATTAGGGGTTGTGATGTAGCTAGGTGGTTGTTTTAGGGGCTGGTTGTGATGTAGCTAGGTGGTTGTGATGTAGCTAGGTGGTTGTTTTAGGGGCTGGTTGTGATGTAGCTAGGTGGTTGTATTAGGGGTTGTGATGTAGCTAGGTGGTTGTATTAGGGGCTGGTTGTGATGTAGCTAGGTGGTTGTATTAGGGGCTGGTTGTGATGTAGCTAGGTGGTTGTGATGTAGCTAGGTGGTTGTTTTAGGGGCTGGTCGTGATGTAGCTAGGTGGTTATATTAGGGGTTGTGATGTAGCTAGGTGGTTATATTAGGGGTTGTGATGTAGCTAGGTGGTTGTTTTAGGGGCTGGTTGTGATGTAGCTAGGTGGTTGTGATGTAGCTAGGTGGTTGTTTTAGGGGCTGGTTGTGATGTAGCTAGGTGGTTGTATTAGGGGTTGTGATGTAGCTAGGTGGTTGTATTAGGGGCTGTTTGTGATGTAGCTAGGTGGTTGTTTTAGGGGCTGGTTGTGATGTAGCTAGGTGTTTGTATTAGGGGTTGTGATGTAGCTAGGTGGTTGTATTAGGGGTTGTGTTGTAGATAGGTGGTTGTATTAGGGGTTGTGATGTAGCTAGGTGGTTGTTTTAGGGGTTGTGATGTAGCTAGGTGGTTGTATTAGGGGTTGTGATGTAGATAGGTGGTTGTATTAGGGGTTGTGATGTAGCTAGGTGGTTGTTTTAGGGGCTGGTTGTGATGTAGCTAGGTGGTTGTTTTAGGGGCTGGTTGTGATGTAGCTAGGTGGTTGTTTTAGGGGCTGGTTGTGATGTAGCTAGGTGGTTGTATTAGGGGCTGGTTGTGATGTAGCTAGGTGGTTGTATTAGGGGCTGGTTGTGATGTAGCTAGGTGGTTGTATTAGGGGCTGGTTGTGATGTAGCTAGGTGGTTGTATTAGGGGCTGGTTGTGATGTAGCTAGGTGGTTGTGATGTAGCTAGGTGGTTGTTTTAGGGGTTGTGATGTAGCTATGTGGTTGTATTAGGGGTTGTGATGTAGCTAGGTGGTTGTATTAGGGGCTGGTTGTGATGTAGCTAGGTGGTTGTATTAGGGGCTGGTTGTGATGTAGCTAGGTGGTTGTTTTAGGGGCTGGTTGTGATGTAGCTAGGTGGTTGTTTTAGGGGCTGGTTGTGATGTAGCTAGGTGGTTGTATTAGGGGCTGGTTGTGATGTAGCTAGGTGGTTGTATTAGGGGTTGTGATGTAGCTAGGTGGTTGTATTAGGGGTTGTGATGTAGCTAGGTGGTTGTATTAGGGGCTGGTTGTGATGTAGCTAGGTGGTTGTATTAGGGGCTGGTTGTGATGTAGCTAGGTGGTTGTATTAGGGGTTGTGATGTAGCTAGGTGGTTGTATTAGGGGTTGTGATGTAGCTAGGTGGTTGTATTAGGGGTTGTGATGTAGCTAGGTGGTTGTTTTAGGGGTTGTGATGTAGCTAGGTGGTTGTTTTAGGGGTTGTGATGTAGCTAGGTGGTTGTGATGTAGCTGGGTGGTTGTTTTAGGGGCTGGTTGTGATGTAGCTAGGTGGTTGTATTAGGGGCTGGTTGTGATGTAGCTAGGTGGTTGTTTTAGGGACAGGTTGTGATGTAGCTAGGTGGTTGTGATGTAGCTAGGTGGTTGTATTAGGGGCTGGTTGTGATGTAGCTAGGTGGTTGTGATGTAGCTAGGTGGTTGTTTTAGGGGCTGGTCGTGATGTAGCTAGGTGGTTATATTAGGGGTTGTGATGTAGCTAGGTGGTTATATTAGGGGTTGTGATGTAGCTAGGTGGTTGTTTTAGGGGCTGGTTGTGATGTAGCTAGGTGGTTGTGATGTAGCTAGGTGTTTGTTTTAGGGGCTGGTTGTGATGTAGCTAGGTGGTTGTATTAGGGGTTGTGATGTAGCTAGGTGGTTGTATTAGGGGCTGGTTGTGATGTAGCTAGGTGGTTGTTTTAGGGGTTGTGATGTAGCTAGGTGGTTGTATTAGGGGCTGGTTGTGATGTAGCTAGGTGGTTGTATTAGGGGCTGGTTGTGATGTAGCTAGGTGGTTGTGATGTAGCTAGGTGGTTGTTTTAGGGGCTGGTCGTGATGTAGCTAGGTGGTTATATTAGGGGTTGTGATGTAGCTAGGTGGTTATATTAGGGGTTGTGATGTAGCTAGGTGGTTGTTTTAGGGGCTGGTTGTGATGTAGCTAGGTGGTTGTGATGTAGCTAGGTGGTTGTTTTAGGGGCTGGTTGTGATGTAGCTAGGTGGTTGTATTAGGGGTTGTGATGTAGCTAGGTGGTTGTATTAGGGGCTGTTTGTGATGTAGCTAGGTGGTTGTTTTAGGGGCTGGTTGTGATGTAGCTAGGTGTTTGTATTAGGGGTTGTGATGTAGCTAGGTGGTTGTATTAGGGGTTGTGTTGTAGATAGGTGGTTGTATTAGGGGTTGTGATGTAGCTAGGTGGTTGTTTTAGGGGTTGTGATGTAGCTAGGTGGTTGTATTAGGGGTTGTGATGTAGCTAGGTGGTTGTATTAGGGGCTGGTTGTGATGTAGCTAGGTGGTCGTGATGTAGATAGGTGGTTGTTTTAGGGGCTGGTTGTGATGTAGCTAGGTGGTTGTATTAGGGGTTGTGATGTAGCTAGGTGGTTATATTAGGGGTTGTGATGTAGCTAGGTGGTTGTTTTAGGGGCTGGTTGTGATGTAGCTAGGTGGTTGTTTTAGGGTTGTTTGTGATGTAGCTAGGTGGTTGTATTAGGGGTTGTGATGTAGCTAGGTGGTTGTATTAGGGGCTGGTTGTGATGTAGCTAGGTGGTTGTTTTAGGGGCTGTTGTGATGTAGCTAGGTGGTTGTATTAGGGGGGTTGTGATGTAGCTAGGTGGTTGTTTTAGGGGCTGGTCGTGATGTAGCTAGGTGGTTGTGATGTAGCTAGGTGGTTGTTTTAGGGGCTGGTTGTGATGTAGCTAGGTGGTTGTTTTAGGGGTTGTGATGTAGATAGGTGGTTGTATTAGGGCTGTTGTGATGTAGCTAGGTGGTTGTTTTAGGGGCTGGTTGTGATGTAGCTAGGTGGTTGTTTTAGGGGCTGGTTGTGATGTAGCTAGGTGGTTGTGATGTAGGGTGGTTGTGATGAAGCTAGGTGGTTGTATTAGGGGTTGTGATGTAGCTAGGTGGTTGTGATGAAGCTAGGTGGTTGTATTAGGGGTTGTGATGTAGCTAGGTGGTTGTGATGTAGCTAGGTGGTTGTTTTAGGGGCTGGTTGTGATGTAGCTAGGTGGTCGTGATGTAGATAGGTGGTTGTTTTAGGGGCTGGTTGTGATGTAGCTAGGTGGTTGTATTAGGGGTTGTGATGTAGCTAGGTGGTTATATTAGGGGTTGTGATGTAGCTAGGTGGTTGTTTTAGGGGCTGGTTGTGATGTAGCTAGGTGGTTGTTTTAGGGGTTGTTTGTGATGTAGCTAGGTGGTTGTATTAGGGGTTGTGATGTAGCTAGGTGGTTGTATTAGGGGCTGGTTGTGATGTAGCTAGGTGGTTGTATTAGGGGCTGTTTGTGATGTAGCTAGGTGGTTGTATTAGGGGTTGTGATGTAGCTAGGTGGTTGTTTTAGGGGCTGGTCGTGATGTAGCTAGGTGGTTGTGATGTAGCTAGGTGGTTGTTTTAGGGGCTGGTTGTGATGTAGCTAGGTGGTTGTTTTAGGGGTTGTGATGTAGATAGGTGGTTGTATTAGGGGCTGTTTGTGATGTAGCTAGGTGGTTGTTTTAGGGGCTGGTTGTGATGTAGCTAGGTGGTTGTTTTAGGGGCTGGTTGTGATGTAGCTAGGTGGTTGTGATGTAGCTAGGTGGTTGTGATGAAGCTAGGTGGTTGTATTAGGGGTTGTGATGTAGCTAGGTGGTTGTGATGAAGCTAGGTGGTTGTATTAGGGGTTGTGATGTAGCTAGGTGGTTGTGATGTAGCTAGGTGGTTGTTTTAGGGGCTGGTTGTGATGTAGCTAGGTGGTTGTTTTAGGCTGGTTGTGATTAGGTGGTTGTTTTAGGGGCTGGCCAGCATCAAAGCTAGGTGGTTGTTTTAGGGGCTGGTTGTGATGTAGCTAGGTGGTTGTTTTAGGGGCTGGTTGTGATGTAGCTAGGTGGTTGTATTAGGGGCTGGTTGTGATGTAGCTAGGTGGTTGTATTATGGGCTGGTCCTGTGTGTACGTGCGTGCATTAGGAGACCGGCTGTGGTGGACGGTTCTGATGGGCCGGTCTGGATCAAAGTCCAGGGCTGTTTTTTTAACTTCCAGTCCATCCCTGCTATCAGCCTTACCCCTCCTTGAGTTGATCATCACAAGGCTGAGGGTCTCCCAAATGGAGACCAATCTACAGCTTTGTTCAATCACGGATTGGAAGATTGCGTTGGCCACATGATTTACTAGCTAGCTAGCCACAAGGGCTGAGTCTCAATTGACATTGATGCTGCCTTTTTTAGGCATGAATTCAACATTAGTCCCAATCCCAAGGTATCTTAAAATGCTGTCTTCTTAGGTGCCTTCATTTGGCCGATTTTTGAAGCCAGCATCAAATCAACAAATCATATTATTATTAATAATTGTTTTACCCTTTTTCTTCCCAATTTGGAGTGGAGCTATATACAGGAAGTACCAGATCAATGTGGAGCTATATACAGGAAGTACCAGATCAATGTGGAGCTATATACAGGAAGTACCAGATCAATGTGGAGCTATATACAGGAAGCACCAGATCAATGTGGAGCTATATACAGGAAGTACCAGATCAATGTGGAGCTATATACAGGAAGTTCCAGATCAATGTGGAGCTATATACAGGAGGTACCAGATCAATGTGGAGCTATATACAGGAGGTACCAGATCAACGTGGAGCTATATACAGGAAGTACCAGATCAATGTGGAGCTATATACAGGAAGTTCCAGATCAATGTGGAGCTATATACAGGAGGTACCAGATCAATGTGGAGCTATATACAGGAGGTACCAGATCAACGTGGATATACAGTGGGGCAAAAAAGTATTTAGTCATCCACCAATTGTGCAAGTTCTCCCACTTAAAAATATGAGAGGTCTGTAATTTTCATCATAGGTACACCACACTTCAACCATAACAGACAAAAAAAAAAAATAATAATCCAGATAATCACATTGTAGGATTTTTTATGAATTTATTTGCAAATTATGGTGGAAAATAAGTATTTGGTCAATAACAATAATAAATAGTTTTTTGCTTTTCGCCCCACTGTATGTTGGTCTGATGTGTATAAACAGGAGAATCCAGATGCAGCACTTGGACTATTTGTAAAATGATTATTGTCAATTGTTCACAAGCATGCAGCTGTTTAAGAAACGAACTGTGAGAACTGTTAGAGCCTCCTGGATTGATGAGGAACTGAACAATGGTACGGTTCAAAGACATGACGCAAACGAGGTGGCCAACAAGTCACGAACGCGATCGAACATCTCTGGAGAGACCTGAAAATAGCTGTGTGGCGACGCTCCCCATCCAACCTGACAGAGCTGGAGAGGATCTGCAGAGAAGAATGGGAGGAACTCCCCATCCACCTGACAGAGAGGATCTGCAGAGAAGAATGGGAGAAATTTCCCAAATACAGGTTTGACAAGCTTGTAGCGTCATACCCAAGAAGACTCGAGGCTGTAATCGCTGCCAAAGGTGCTTCAACAAAGTACTGAATAATGGGTCTGAATACTTTTCGAAATGTGATATTTCCATTTTTGTTATTATACATTTGCAAAATGTAAAACAAATGTTTTTCCTTGTGGGGTATCGTGTGTAGATTAATGAGGTGAAAAAATGATTTAATCCATTTTAGAATAAGGCTGTGAAGAAAATAAAGAAAGTCTGTAAAATTCAAGATGTCTGACTACTTTCCGAATGCGCTGTATGAATTGTGTATAAATAGTTTTTGGGGGTGTCTTTCCTATATGCAGTATAACTTTTTTAAATGTTTGAATATAATGTAATATCTTATGTTGCTCTTTTCTATAACTGTTCTGTACTTTGTTTTGTATTTCTATGTTTTATGTAAATCCCAGGAAGAGAAGCTGTCGCATGTTCATAATGGGGATCCTAACGAACTAAACTAATCCACCCGGTACAGCCAGAAGAGGACTGGCCACCCCACAGCCTGGTTCCTCTCTAGGTTTATAATCTCCACCCCTCATAGCCTGGTTCCTCTCTAGGTTTATAATCTCCACCAGGCACAGCCAGAAGAGGACTGGCCACCCCACAGCCTGGTTCCTCTCTAGGTTTATAATCTCCACCCCTCATAGCCTGGTTCCTCTCTAGGTTTATAATCTCCACCCCTCATAGCCTGGTTCCTCTCTAGGTTTATAATCTCCACCCCTCATAGCCTGGTTCCTCTCTAGGTTTATAATCTCCACCAGGCACAGCCAGAAGAGGACTGGCCACCCCACAGCCTGGTTCCTCTCTAAGTTTATAATCTCCACCCCACAGCCTGGTTCCTCTCTCGGTTAATAATCTCCACCAGGCACAGCCAGAAGAGGACAGGCCACCCCTTATAGCCTGGTTCCTCTCTAGGTTTCTAATCTCCACCCCTCATAGCCTGGTTCCTCTCTAGGTTTATAATCTCCACCAGGCACAGCCAGAAGTGGACAGGCCACCCCTTATAGCCTGGTTCCTCTCTAGGTTTCTAATCTCCACCCGGCACAGCCAGAAGAGGACTGGCCACCCCACATAGCCTGGTTCCTCTCTAGGTTTATAATCTCCACCCGGCACAGCCAGAAGAGGACTGGCCACCCCACATAGCCTGGTTCCTCTCTAGGTTTATAATCTCCACCCGGCACAGCCAGAAGAGGACTGGCCACCCCTCATAGCCTGGTTCCTCTCTAGGTTTATCATCTCCACCCGGCACAGCCAGAAGAGGACTGGCCACCCCACATAGCCTGGTTCCTCTCTTGATTTCTTCCTAAGGTTTTGGCCTTTCTAGGGAGTTTTTCCTAGCCACCGTGCTTCTATACCTGCATTGCTTGCTGTTTGGGGTTTTAGGCTGGGTTTCTGTACAGCACTTTGAGATATCAGCTGATGTACGAAGGGCTATATAAATACATTTGATTTGATTTTGATTCACTACCAGGTACTGAGGAGATGTATTCTATTACTTGTTTTTCGTATCAGATATTTCCATTGTGGGATAGTTGCTAGCACTACGTTGCTCACGTTGCTACAGCGGCTACAATGTAAACAGATGCCTAAGGCTTGGTGGAATGCAAATGCCTCATCACGTGATGCTGCGGAGGCAGGAGGCAGGAGGCAGCTGCATTTTTTAGACTGGTAGGCAGGAGGCAGCTGCATTTGGAGACCGGTAGGCAGGAGGCAGCTGCCTTAGGAGACTGGTAGGCAGGAGGCAGCTGCCTTAGGAGACTGGTAGGCAGGAGGCAGCTGCATTTGGAGACTGGTAGGCAGGAGGCAGCTGCCTTAGGAGACTGGTAGGCAGGAGGCAGCTGCCTTAGGAGACTGGTAGGCAGGAGGCAGCAGCATTTGGAGACTGGTAGGCAGGAGGCAGCTGCCTTAGGAGAGTGGTGGGCAGGAGGCAGCTGCCTTAGGAGACTGGTAGGCAGGAGTCAGCTGCCTTAGGAGACTGTTGGGCAGGAGGCAGCTGCATTTGGAGGCTGGTAGGCAGGAGGCAGCTGCCTTTGGAGACTGTTGGGTAGGAGGCAGCTGCATTTGGAGGCTGGTAGGCAGGAGGCAGCTGCCTTAGGAGACTGTTGGGCAGGAGGCAGCTGCATTTGGAGGCTGGTAGGCAGGAGGCAGCTGCCTTTGGAGACTGGTAGACAGGAGGCAGCTGCCTTTGGAGACTGGTAGGCAGGAGGCAGCTGCATTTGGAGACTGGTAGGCAGGAGGCAGCTGCATTTGGAGACTGGTAGGCAGGAGGCAGCTGCATTTGGAGACTGGTAGGCAGGAGGCAACTGCATTTGGAGACTGGTAGACAGGAGGCAGCTGCATTTGGAGGCTGGTAGGCAGGAGGCAGCTGCATTTGGAGACTGGCAGGCAGGAGGCAGCTGCATTTGGACTGTGACACAGCCATGGTGTTAGTGACTCTGTTATTTTCAATGGGAGGTCATTCGGGACAGTCGGTCTCTCTTCACGCCAACAATCGATATTCAAATATTGGACCTTGTTTTTCATTGGCTTTGGATTTCTCTTTCAATTTGTGATTGGGTTAGACAGCGGTCGTACACTTCCTCTTCAGAACTGTTCTGTGCTCTTCATCACTCCGTCATGACAACAAGTCAATCCAGACTAAAAGGCTGCAGTAAAATTACAAAACGCAATTCATGTATTTTTAGTTCCTGATTGGCTGTCTTTGTGATTGGTCCTAAATGCCACCCAATCTCTTTTCAGCGGAGATCGCTACGGTGATATCTATGGGAACCTGTCAAGACTAGTTGATTGGTTCTATTATTAGAATTCACAGAAGCTTTTCACATAAAAGACTCTTGCCAACATCACTGGCTGAGTTTTATTGAATTTGACAGAGCACCTCCAAATTACCACCCATTCACATGTCATCACAATAACACAAATGATACAAGAAATAATAGTCTGAATAGTCTGGATGTCAAACTTCTGTCTCTAAAAAGAAAGGCATGTCAATTATCTTACTTCCTGCCTTTGTGTTTTCATTTTAAGAGCCCAGTGGACGTAAGAAACCATCAACAAAAGTTAACTAAATCACTAAATTATTCAGGCTCAGTTTGATGTGGTGATTTTGTTTTCTCCTTTATTTCTCTGGCCACATAGTGTATTGTTTCTGTTGTATAGATAGCTCAGACAGGATCAGTACTGTATTGTGTATGTTGGACAGCTCAGACAGGATCAGTATTGTATTGTGTATGTTGGACAGCTCAGACAGGATCAGTATTGTATTGTGTATGTTGGACAGCTCAGACAGGATCAGTATTGTATTGTGTATGTTGTATAGATAGCTCAGACAGGATCAGTATTGTATTGTGTATGTTGACAGCTCAGACAGGATCAGTAATCAATTGTGTATGTTGTATAGATAGCTCAGACAGGATCAGTATTGTGTATGTTATATAGATAGCTCAGACAGGATCAGAATTGTGTATGTTCTATAGATAGCTCAGACAGGATCAGTATTGCATTGTGTATGTTGGACAGCTCAGACAGGATCAGTATTGTATTGTGTATGTTGGACAGCTCAGACAGGATCAGTATTGTATTGTGTATGTTGGACAGCTCAGACAGGATCAGTATTGTATTGTGTATGTTGTATAGATAGCTCAGACAGGATCAGTATTGTATTGGTTCTGTTGTATAGATAGCTCAGACAGGATCAGTATTGTATTGTGTATGTTGGACAGCTCAGACAGGATCAGTATTGTATTGTGTATGTTGGACAGCTCAGACAGGTTCAGTACTGTATTGTGTATGTTGGACAGCTCAGACAGGATCAGTATTGTATTGTGTATGTTGGACAGCTCAGATAGGATCAGTATTGTATTGTGTATGTTGGACAGCTCAGACAGGATCAGTATTGTATTGTGTATGTTGTATAGATAGCTCAGAAAGGATCAGAATTGTGTATGTTATATAGATAGCTCAGACAGGATCAGTATTGTGTATGTTGTATAGACTGCTCAGACAGGATCAGTATTGTATTGGTTCTGTTGTATAGATAGCAAAGACAGGGTCAGTATTGCATTGTGTATGTTGGACAGCTCAGACAGGATCAGTATTGTATTGTGTATGTTGTATAGATAGCTCAGACAGGATCAGTATTGTATTGTGTATGTTGTATAGATAGCTCAGACAGGATCAGTATTGTATTGTGTATGTTGTATAGATAGCTCAGACAGGATCAGTATTGTATTGTGTATGTTGGACAGCTCAGACAGGATCAGTATTGTATTGTGTATGTTGGACAGCTCAGACAGGATCGGTATTGTATTGTGTATGTTGGACAGCTCAGACAGGATCAGTATTGTATTGTGTATGTTGGACAGCTCAGACAGGATCAGTATTGTATTGTGTATGTTGGACAGCTCAGACAGGATCAGCATTGTATTGTGTATGTTCTATAGATAGCTCAGACAGGATCAGTATTGTGTATGTTGTATAGATAGCTCAGACAGGATTAGTATTGTATTGTGTATGCGGTATAGATAGCTCAGACAGGATCAGTATTGTTTCTGTTGTATAGATAGCTCAGACAGGATCAGTAATGTTTCTGTTGTATAGATAGCTCAGACAGGATCAGTATTGTATTGTGTATGTTGTATAGATAGCTCAGACAGGATCAGTAATGTATTGTGTATGTTGTATAGATAGCTTAGACAGGATCAGTATTGTATTGTGTATGTTGGACAGCTCAGACAGGATCAGTATTGTATTGTGTATGTTGTATAGATAGCTCAGACAGGATCAGTATTGATTTGGTTCTGTTGTATAGATAGCTCAGACAGGATCAGTATTGTTTCTGTTGTATAGATAGCTCAGACATGATCAGTAATATATTGTGTATGTTATATAGATAGCTCAGACAGGATTAGTATTGTATTGTGTATGCTGTATAGATAGCTCAGACAGGATCAGTAATGTATTGTGTATGTTGTATAGATAGCTCAGACAGGATCAGTATTGTATTGTGTATGTTGTATAGATAGCTCAGACAGGATCAGTATTGTATTGTGTATGTTGTATAGATAGCTCAGACAGGATCAGTATTGTATTGGTTCTGTTGTATGGATAGCTCAGACAGGATCAGTAATCAATTGTGTATGTTGTATAGATAGCTCAGACAGGATCAGTATTGTATTGTGTATGTTGGACAGCTCAGACAGGTTCAGTATTGTATTGTGTATGTTGGACAGCTCAGACAGGATCAGTATTGTATTGTGTATGTTGGACAGCTCAGACAGGATTAGTATTGTATTGTGTATGTTGGACAGCTCAGACAGGATCAGTATTGTATTGTGTATGTTGGACAGCTCAGACAGGTTCAGTATTGTATTGTGTATGTTGGACAGCTCAGACAGGATCAGTACTGTATTGTGTATGTTGGACAGCTCAGACAGGATCAGTATTGTATTGTGTATGTTGGACAGCTCAGACAGGATCAGTATTGTATTGTGTATGTTGGACAGCTCAGACAGGATCAGTATTGTATTGTGTATGTTGTATAGATAGCTCAGACAGGATCAGTATTGTATTGTGTATGTTGTATAGATTGCTCAGACAGGATCAGTATTGTATTGTGTATGTTGTATAGATAGCTCAGACAGGATCAGTATTGTATTGTGTATGTTGGACAGCTCAGACAGGATCAGTATTGTATTGTGTATGTTGGACAGCTCAGACAGGATCGGTATTGTATTGTGTATGTTGGACAGCTCAGACAGGATCAGTATTGTATTGTGTATGTTGGACAGCTCAGACAGGATCAGTATTGTATTGTGTATGTTGGACAGCTCAGACAGGATCAGTATTGTATTGTGTATGTTCTATAGATAGCTCAGACAGGATCAGTATTGTGTATGTTGTATAGATAGCTCAGACAGGATTAGTATTGTATTGTGTATGCGGTATAGATAGCTCAGACAGGATCAGTATTGTTTCTGTTGTATAGATAGCTCAGACAGGATCAGTAATGTTTCTGTTGTATAGATAGCTCAGACAGGATCAGTATTGTATTGTGTATGTTGTATAGATAGCTCAGACAGGATCAGTAATGTATTGTGTATGTTGTATAGATAGCTCAGACAGGATCAGTATTGTATTGTGTATGTTGGACAGCTCAGACAGGATCAGTATTGTATTGTGTATGTTGTATAGATAGCTCAGACATGATCAGTATTGAATTGGTTCTGTTGTATAGATAGCTCAGACAGGATCAGTATTGTTTCTGTTGTATAGATAGCTCAGACATGATCAGTAATATATTGTGTATGTTGTATAGATAGCTCAGACAGGATCAGTATTGTATTGTGTATGTTGTATAGATAGCTCAGACAGGATCAGTATTGTATTGTGTATGTTGTATAGATAGCTCAGACAGGATCAGTATTGTATTGGTTCTGTTGTATAGATAGCTCAGACAGGATCAGTATTGTATTGGTTCTGTTGTATGGATAGCTCAGACAGGATCAGTAATCAATTGTGTATGTTGTATAGATAGCTCAGACAGGATCAGTATTGTATTGTGTATGTTGGACAGCTCAGACAGGTTCAGTATTGTATTGTGTATGTTGGACAGCTCAGACAGGATCAGTATTGTATTGTGTATGTTGGACAGCTCAGACAGGATTAGTATTGTATTGTGTATGTTGGACAGCTCAGACAGGATCAGTATTGTATTGTGTATGTTGGACAGCTCAGACAGGTTCAGTATTGTATTGTGTATGTTGGACAGCTCAGACAGGATCAGTACTGTATTGTGTATGTTGGACAGCTCAGACAGGATCAGTATTGTATTGTGTATGTTGGACAGCTCAGACAGGATCAGTATTGTATTGTGTATGTTGGACAGCTCAGACAGGATCAGTATTGTATTGTGTATGTTGTATAGATAGCTCAGAAAGGATCAGAATTGTGTATGTTATATAGATAGCTCAGACAGGATCAGTATTGTGTATGTTGTATAGACTGCTCAGACAGGATCAGTATTGTATTGGTTCTGTTGTATAGATAGCAAAGACAGGATCAGTATTGCATTGTGTATGTTGGACAGCTCAGATAGGATCAGTATTGTATTGTGTATGTTGTATAGATAGCTCAGACAGGATCAGTATTGTATTGTGTATGTTGTATAGATAGCTCAGACAGGATCAGTATTGTATTGTGTATGTTGTATACATAGCTCAGACAGGATCAGTATTGTATTGTGTATGTTGTATAGATAGCTCAGACAGGATCAGTATTGTATTGTGTATGTTGGACAGCTCAGACAGGATCAGTATTGTATTGTGTATGTTGGACAGCTCAGACAGGATCAGTATTGTATTGTGTATGTTCTATAGATAGCTCAGACAGGATCAGTATTGTGTATGTTGTATAGATAGCTCAGACAGGATCAGTATTGTATTGTGTATGTTGTATAGATAGCTCAGACAGGATCAGTATTGTATTGGTTCTGTTGTATAGATAGCTCAGACAGGATCAGTATTGTATTGGTTCTGTTGTATGGATAGCTCAGACAGGATCAGTAATCAATTGTGTATGTTGTATAGATAGCTCAGACAGGATCAGTATTGTATTGTGTATGTTGGACAGCTCAGACAATTTCAGTATTGTATTGTGTATGTTGGACAGCTCAGACAGGATCAGTATTGTATTGTGTATGTTGGACAGCTCAGACAGGATTAGTATTGTATTGTGTATGTTGGACAGCTCAGACAGGATCAGTATTGTATTGTGTATGTTGGACAGCTCAGACAGGTTCAGTATTGTATTGTGTATGTTGGACAGCTCAGACAGGATCAGTACTGTATTGTGTATGTTGGACAGCTCAGACAGGATCAGTATTGTATTGTGTATGTTGGACAGCTCAGACAGGATCAGTATTGTATTGTGTATGTTGGACAGCTCAGACAGGATCAGTATTGTATTGTGTATGTTGTATAGATAGCTCAGAAAGGATCAGAATTGTGTATGTTATATAGATAGCTCAGACAGGATCAGTATTGTGTATGTTGTATAGACTGCTCAGACAGGATCAGTATTGTATTGGTTCTGTTGTATAGATAGCAAAGACAGGATCAGTATTGCATTGTGTATGTTGGACAGCTCAGATAGGATCAGTATTGTATTGTGTATGTTGTATAGATAGCTCAGACAGGATCAGTATTGTATTGTGTATGTTGTATAGATAGCTCAGACAGGATCAGTATTGTATTGTGTATGTTGTATACATAGCTCAGACAGGATCAGTATTGTATTGTGTATGTTGTATAGATAGCTCAGACAGGATCAGTATTGTATTGTGTATGTTGGACAGCTCAGACAGGATCAGTATTGTATTGTGTATGTTGGACAGCTCAGACAGGATCAGTATTGTATTGTGTATGTTCTATAGATAGCTCAGACAGGATCAGTATTGTGTATGTTGTATAGATAGCTCAGACAGGATTAGTATTGTATTGTGTATGCAGTATAGATAGCTCAGACAGGATCAGTATTGTTTCTGTTGTATAGATAGCTCAGACAGGATCAGTAATGTTTCTGCTGTATAGATAGCTCAGACAGGATCAGTAATGTATTGTGTATGTTGTATAGATAGCTCAGACAGGATCAGTATTGTATTGTGTATGTTGTATAGATAGCTCAGACAGGATCAGTATTGTATTGTGTATGTTGGACAGCTCAGACAGGATCAGTATTGTATTGTGTATGTTGGACAGCTCAGACAGGATCAGTATTGTATTGTGTATGTTCTATAGATAGCTCAGACAGGATCAGTATTGTGTATGTTGTATAGATAGCTCAGACAGGATTAGTATTGTATTGTGTATGCAGTATAGATAGCTCAGACAGGATCAGTATTGTTTCTGTTGTATAGATAGCTCAGACAGGATCAGTAATGTTTCTGCTGTATAGATAGCTCAGACAGGATCAGTATTGTATTGTGTATGTTGTATAGATAGCTCAGACAGGATCAGTAATGTATTGTGTATGTTGTATAGATAGCTCAGACAGGATCAGTATTGTATTGTGTATGTTGGACAGCTCAGACAGGATCAGTATTGTATTGTGTATGTTGTATAGATAGCTCAGACAGGATCAGTATTGAATTGGTTCTGTTGTATAGATAGCTCAGCCAGGATCAGTATTGTTTCTGTTGTATAGATAGCTCAGACATGATCAGTAATATATTGTGTATGTTATATAGATAGCTCAGACAGGATTAGTATTGTATTGTGTATGCTGTATAGATAGCTCAGACAGGATCAGTAATGTATTGTGTATGCTGTATAGATAGCTCAGACAGGATCAGTAATGTATTGTGTATGTTGTATAGATAGCTCAGACAGGATCAGTATTGTATTGTGTATGTTGTATAGATAGCTCAGACAGGATCAGTATTGTATTGTGTATGCTGTATAGATAGCTCAGACAGGATCAGTAATGTATTGGTTCTGTTGTATGGATAGCTCAGACAGGATCAGTAATCAATTGTGTATGTTGTATAGATAGCTCAGACAGGATCAGTATTGTATTGTGTATGTTGGACAGCTCAGACAGGATCAGTATTGTATTGTGTATGTTGGACAGCTCAGACAGGATTAGTATTGTATTGTGTATGTTGGACAGCTCAGACAGGATCAGTATTGTATTGTGTATGTTGGACAGCTCAGACAGGTTCAGTATTGTATTGTGTATGTTGGACAGCTCAGACAGGATCAGTACTGTATTGTGTATGTTGGACAGCTCAGACAGGATCAGTATTGTATTGTGTATGTTGGACAGCTCAGACAGGATCAGTATTGTATTGTGTATGTTGGACAGCTCAGACAGGATCAGTATTGTACTGTGTATGTTGTATAGATAGCTCAGAAAGGATCAGAATTGTGTATGTTATATAGATAGCTCAGACAGGATCAGTATTGTGTATGTTGTATAGACTGCTCAGACAGGATCAGTATTGTATTGGTTCTGTTGTATAGATAGCAAAGACAGGATCAGTATTGCATTGTGTATGTTGGACAGCTCAGACAGGATCAGTATTGTATTGTGTATGTTGTATAGATAGCTCAGACAGGATCAGTATTGTATTGTGTATGTTGTATAGATAGCTCAGACAGGATCAGTATTGTATTGTGTATGTTGTATAGATAGCTCAGACAGGATCAGTGTTGTATTGTGTATGTTGTATAGATAGCTCAGACAGGATCAGTATTGTATTGTGTATGTTGGACAGCTCAGACAGGAGCAGTATTGTATTGTGTATGTTCTATAGATAGCTCAGACAGGATCAGTATTGTGTATGTTGTATAGATAGCTCAGACAGGATTAGTATTGTATTGTGTATGCAGTATAGATAGCTCAGACAGGATCAGTATTGTTTCTGTTGTATAGATAGCTCAGACAGGATCAGTAATGTTTCTGCTGTATAGATAGCTCAGACAGGATCAGTATTGTATTGTGTATGTTGTATAGATAGCTCAGACAGGATCAGTAATGTATTGTGTATGTTGTATAGATAGCTCAGACAGGATCAGTATTGTATTGTGTATGTTGGACAGCTCAGACAGGATCAGTATTGTATTGTGTATGTTGTATAGATAGCTCAGACAGGATCAGTATTGAATTGGTTCTGTTGTATAGATAGCTCAGACAGGATCAGTATTGTTTCTGTTGTATAGATAGCTCAGACATGATCAGTAATATATTGTGTATGTTATATAGATAGCTCAGACAGGATTAGTATTGTATTGTGTATGCTGTATAGATAGCTCAGACAGGATCAGTAATGTATTGTGTATGCTGTATAGATAGCTCAGACAGGATCAGTAATGTTTCTGTTGTATAGATAGCTCAGACATGATCAGTAATATATTGTGTATGTTATATAGATAGCTCAGACAGGATTAGTATTGTATTGTGTATGCTGTATAGATAGCTCAGACAGGATCAGTAATGTATTGTGTATGTTGTATAGATAGCTCAGACAGGATCAGTATTGTATTGTGTATGTTGTATAGATAGCTCAGACAGGATCAGTATTGTATTGTGTATGTTGTATAGATAGCTCAGACAGGATCAGTATTGTATTGGTTCTGTTGTATAGATAGCTCAGACAGGATCAGTATTGTATTGGTTCTGTTGTATGGATAGCTCAGACAGGATCAGTAATCAATTGTGTATGTTGTATAGATAGCTCAGACAGGATCAGTATTGTATTGTGTATGTTGGACAGCTCAGACAGGTTCAGTATTGTATTGTGTATGTTGGACAGCTCAGACAGGATCAGTATTGTATTGTGTATGTTGGACAGCTCAGACAGGATTAGTATTGTATTGTGTATGTTGGACAGCTCAGACAGGATCAGTATTGTATTGTGTATGTTGGACAGCTCAGACAGGTTCAGTATTGTATTGTGTATGTTGGACAGCTCAGACAGGATCAGTACTGTATTGTGTATGTTGGACAGCTCAGACAGGATCAGTATTGTATTGTGTATGTTGGACAGCTCAGACAGGATCAGTATTGTATTGTGTATGTTGGACAGCTCAGACAGGATCAGTATTGTATTGTGTATGTTGTATAGATAGCTCAGACAGGATCAGAATTGTGTATGTTATATAGATAGCTCAGACAGGATCAGTATTGTGTATGTTGTATAGACTGCTCAGACAGGATCAGTATTGTATTGGTTCTGTTGTATAGATAGCAAAGACAGGATCAGTATTGCATTGTGTATGTTGGACAGCTCAGACAGGATCAGTATTGTATTGTGTATGTTGTATAGATAGCTCAGACAGGATCAGTATTGTATTGTGTATGTTGTATAGATAGCTCAGACAGGATCAGTATTGTATTGTGTATGTTGTATAGATAGCTCAGACAGGATCAGTGTTGTATTGTGTATGTTGTATAGATAGCTCAGACAGGATCAGTATTGTATTGTGTATGTTGGACAGCTCAGACAGGATCAGTATTGTATTGTGTATGTTGGACAGCTCAGACAGGATCAGTATTGTATTGTGTATGTTCTATAGATAGCTCAGACAGGATCAGTATTGTCTATGTTGTATAGATAGCTCAGACAGGATTAGTATTGTATTGTGTATGCAGTATAGATAGCTCAGACAGGATCAGTATTGTTTCTGTTGTATAGATAGCTCAGACAGGATCAGTAATGTTTCTGCTGTATAGATAGCTCAGACAGGATCAGTATTGTATTGTGTATGTTGTATAGATAGCTCAGACAGGATCAGTAATGTATTGTGTATGTTGTATAGATAGCTCAGACAGGATCAGTATTGTATTGTGTATGTTGGACAGCTCAGACAGGATCAGTATTGTATTGTGTATGTTGTATAGATAGCTCAGACAGGATCAGTATTGAATTGGTTCTGTTGTATAGATAGCTCAGACAGGATCAGTATTGTTTCTGTTGTATAGATAGCTCAGACATGATCAGTAATATATTGTGTATGTTATATAGATAGCTCAGACAGGATTAGTATTGTATTGTGTATGCTGTATAGATAGCTCAGACAGGATCAGTAATGTATTGTGTATGCTGTATAGATAGCTCAGACAGGATCAGTAATGTATTGTGTATGCTGTATAGATAGCTCAGATAGGATCAGTATTGTATTGTGTATGTTGTATAGATAGCTCAGACAGGATCAGTATTGTATTGTGTATGCTGTATAGATAGCTCAGACAGGATCAGTAATGTATTGGTTCTGTTGTATGGATAGCTCAGACAGGATCAGTAATCAATTGTGTATGTTGTATAGATAGCTCAGACAGGATCAGTATTGTATTGTGTATGTTGGACAGCTCAGACAGGATCAGTATTGTATTGTGTATGTTGGACAGCTCAGACAGGATTAGTATTGTATTGTGTATGTTGGACAGCTCAGACAGGATCAGTATTGTATTGTGTATGTTGGACAGCTCAGACAGGTTCAGTATTGTATTGTGTATGTTGGACAGCTCAGACAGGATCAGTACTGTATTGTGTATGTTGGACAGCTCAGACAGGATCAGTATTGTATTGTGTATGTTGGACAGCTCAGACAGGATCAGTATTGTATTGTGTATGTTGGACAGCTCAGACAGGATCAGTATTGTATTGTGTATGTTGTATAGATAGCTCAGAAAGGATCAGAATTGTGTATGTTATATAGATAGCTCAGACAGGATCAGTATTGTGTATGTTGTATAGACTGCTCAGACAGGATCAGTATTGTATTGGTTCTGTTGTATAGATAGCAAAGACAGGATCAGTATTGCATTGTGTATGTTGGACAGCTCAGATAGGATCAGTATTGTATTGTGTATGTTGTATAGATAGCTCAGACAGGATCAGTATTGTATTGTGTATGTTGTATACATAGCTCAGACAGGATCAGTATTGTATTGTGTATGTTGTATAGATAGCTCAGACAGGATCAGTATTGTATTGTGTATGTTGGACAGCTCAGACAGGATCAGTATTGTATTGTGTATGTTGGACAGCTCAGACAGGATCAGTATTGTATTGTGTATGTTCTATAGATAGCTCAGACAGGATCAGTATTGTGTATGTTGTATAGATAGCTCAGACAGGATTAGTATTGTATTGTGTATGCAGTATAGATAGCTCAGACAGGATCAGTATTGTTTCTGTTGTATAGATAGCTCAGACAGGATCAGTAATGTTTCTGCTGTATAGATAGCTCAGACAGGATCAGTATTGTATTGTGTATGTTGTATAGATAGCTCAGACAGGATCAGTAATGTATTGTGTATGTTGTATAGATAGCTCAGACAGGATCAGTATTGTATTGTGTATGTTGTATAGATAGCTCAGACAGGATCAGTATTGTATTGTGTATGTTGGACAGCTCAGACAGGATCAGTATTGTATTGTGTATGTTGGACAGCTCAGACAGGATCAGTATTGTATTGTGTATGTTCTATAGATAGCTCAGACAGGATCAGTATTGTGTATGTTGTATAGATAGCTCAGACAGGATTAGTATTGTATTGTGTATGCAGTATAGATAGCTCAGACAGGATCAGTATTGTTTCTGTTGTATAGATAGCTCAGACAGGATCAGTAATGTTTCTGCTGTATAGATAGCTCAGACAGGATCAGTATTGTATTGTGTATGTTGTATAGATAGCTCAGACAGGATCAGTAATGTATTGTGTATGTTGTATAGATAGCTCAGACAGGATCAGTATTGTATTGTGTATGTTGGACAGCTCAGACAGGATCAGTATTGTATTGTGTATGTTGTATAGATAGCTCAGACAGGATCAGTATTGAATTGGTTCTGTTGTATAGATAGCTCAGCCAGGATCAGTATTGTTTCTGTTGTATAGATAGCTCAGACATGATCAGTAATATATTGTGTATGTTATATAGATAGCTCAGACAGGATTAGTATTGTATTGTGTATGCTGTATAGATAGCTCAGACAGGATCAGTAATGTATTGTGTATGCTGTATAGATAGCTCAGACAGGATCAGTAATGTATTGTGTATGTTGTATAGATAGCTCAGACAGGATCAGTATTGTATTGTGTATGTTGTATAGATAGCTCAGACAGGATCAGTATTGTATTGTGTATGCTGTATAGATAGCTCAGACAGGATCAGTAATGTATTGGTTCTGTTGTATGGATAGCTCAGACAGGATCAGTAATCAATTGTGTATGTTGTATAGATAGCTCAGACAGGATCAGTATTGTATTGTGTATGTTGGACAGCTCAGACAGGATCAGTATTGTATTGTGTATGTTGGACAGCTCAGACATGTTGGATTAGTATTGTATTGTGTATGTTGGACAGCTCAGACAGGTTCAGTATTGTATTGTGTATGTTGGACAGCTCAGACAGGATCAGTACTGTATTGTGTATGTTGGACAGCTCAGACAGGATCAGTATTGTATTGTGTATGTTGGACAGCTCAGACAGGATCAGTATTGTATTGTGTATGTTGGACAGCTCAGACAGGATCAGTATTGTACTGTGTATGTTGTATAGATAGCTCAGAAAGGATCAGAATTGTGTATGTTATATAGATAGCTCAGACAGGATCAGTATTGTGTATGTTGTATAGACTGCTCAGACAGGATCAGTATTGTATTGGTTCTGTTGTATAGATAGCAAAGACAGGATCAGTATTGCATTGTGTATGTTGGACAGCTCAGACAGGATCAGTATTGTATTGTGTATGTTGTATAGATAGCTCAGACAGGATCAGTATTGTATTGTGTATGTTGTATAGATAGCTCAGACAGGATCAGTATTGTATTGTGTATGTTGTATAGATAGCTCAGACAGGATCAGTGTTGTATTGTGTATGTTGTATAGATAGCTCAGACAGGATCAGTATTGTATTGTGTATGTTGGACAGCTCAGACAGGATCAGTATTGTATTGTGTATGTTGGACAGCTCAGACAGGATCAGTATTGTATTGTGTATGTTCTATAGATAGCTCAGACAGGATCAGTATTGTGTATGTTGTATAGATAGCTCAGACAGGATTAGTATTGTATTGTGTATGCAGTATAGATAGCTCAGACAGGATCAGTATTGTTTCTGTTGTATAGATAGCTCAGACAGGATCAGTAATGTTTCTGCTGTATAGATAGCTCAGACAGGATCAGTATTGTATTGTGTATGTTGTATAGATAGCTCAGACAGGATCAGTAATGTATTGTGTATGTTGTATAGATAGCTCAGACAGGATCAGTATTGTATTGTGTATGTTGGACAGCTCAGACAGGATCAGTATTGTATTGTGTATGTTGTATAGATAGCTCAGACAGGATCAGTATTGAATTGGTTCTGTTGTATAGATAGCTCAGACAGGATCAGTATTGTTTCTGTTGTATAGATAGCTCAGACATGATCAGTAATATATTGTGTATGTTATATAGATAGCTCAGACAGGATTAGTATTGTATTGTGTATGCTGTATAGATAGCTCAGACAGGATCAGTAATGTATTGTGTATGCTGTATAGATAGCTCAGACAGGATCAGTAATGTTTCTGTTGTATAGATAGCTCAGACATGATCAGTAATATATTGTGTATGTTATATAGATAGCTCAGACAGGATTAGTATTGTATTGTGTATGCTGTATAGATAGCTCAGACAGGATCAGTAATGTATTGTGTATGTTGTATAGATAGCTCAGACAGGATCAGTATTGTATTGTGTATGTTGTATAGATAGCTCAGACAGGATCAGTATTGTATTGTGTATGTTGTATAGATAGCTCAGACAGGATCAGTATTGTATTGGTTCTGTTGTATAGATAGCTCAGACAGGATCAGTATTGTATTGGTTCTGTTGTATGGATAGCTCAGACAGGATCAGTAATCAATTGTGTATGTTGTATAGATAGCTCAGACAGGATCAGTATTGTATTGTGTATGTTGGACAGCTCAGACAGGTTCAGTATTGTATTGTGTATGTTGGACAGCTCAGACAGGATCAGTATTGTATTGTGTATGTTGGACAGCTCAGACAGGATTAGTATTGTATTGTGTATGTTGGACAGCTCAGACAGGATCAGTATTGTATTGTGTATGTTGGACAGCTCAGACAGGTTCAGTATTGTATTGTGTATGTTGGACAGCTCAGACAGGATCAGTACTGTATTGTGTATGTTGGACAGCTCAGACAGGATCAGTATTGTATTGTGTATGTTGGACAGCTCAGACAGGATCAGTATTGTATTGTGTATGTTGGACAGCTCAGACAGGATCAGTATTGTATTGTGTATGTTGTATAGATAGCTCAGACAGGATCAGAATTGTGTATGTTATATAGATAGCTCAGACAGGATCAGTATTGTGTATGTTGTATAGACTGCTCAGACAGGATCAGTATTGTATTGGTTCTGTTGTATAGATAGCAAAGACAGGATCAGTATTGCATTGTGTATGTTGGACAGCTCAGACAGGATCAGTATTGTATTGTGTATGTTGTATAGATAGCTCAGACAGGATCAGTATTGTATTGTGTATGTTGTATAGATAGCTCAGACAGGATCAGTATTGTATTGTGTATGTTGTATAGATAGCTCAGACAGGATCAGTGTTGTATTGTGTATGTTGTATAGATAGCTCAGACAGGATCAGTATTGTATTGTGTATGTTGGACAGCTCAGACAGGATCAGTATTGTATTGTGTATGTTGGACAGCTCAGACAGGATCAGTATTGTATTGTGTATGTTCTATAGATAGCTCAGACAGGATCAGTATTGTGTATGTTGTATAGATAGCTCAGACAGGATTAGTATTGTATTGTGTATGCAGTATAGATAGCTCAGACAGGATCAGTATTGTTTCTGTTGTATAGATAGCTCAGACAGGATCAGTAATGTTTCTGCTGTATAGATAGCTCAGACAGGATCAGTATTGTATTGTGTATGTTGTATAGATAGCTCAGACAGGATCAGTAATGTATTGTGTATGTTGTATAGATAGCTCAGACAGGATCAGTATTGTATTGTGTATGTTGGACAGCTCAGACAGGATCAGTATTGTATTGTGTATGTTGTATAGATAGCTCAGACAGGATCAGTATTGAATTGGTTCTGTTGTATAGATAGCTCAGACAGGATCAGTATTGTTTCTGTTGTATAGATAGCTCAGACATGATCAGTAATATATTGTGTATGTTATATAGATAGCTCAGACAGGATTAGTATTGTATTGTGTATGCTGTATAGATAGCTCAGACAGGATCAGTAATGTATTGTGTATGTTGTATAGATAGCTCAGACAGGATCAGTATTGTATTGTGTATGTTGTATAGATAGCTCAGACAGGATCAGTATTGTATTGTGTATGTTGTATAGATAGCTCAGACAGGATCAGTATTGTATTGGTTCTGTTGTATAGATAGCTCAGACAGGATGAGTATTGTATTGGTTCTGTTGTATGGATAGCTCAGACAGGATCAGTAATCAATTGTGTATGTTGTATAGATAGCTCAGACAGGATCAGTATTGTATTGTGTATGTTGGACAGCTCAGACAGGTTCAGTATTGTATTGTGTATGTTGGACAGCTCAGACAGGATCAGTATTGTATTGTGTATGTTGGACAGCTCAGACAGGATTAGTATTGTATTGTGTATGTTGGACAGCTCAGACAGGATCAGTATTGTATTGTGTATGTTGGACAGCTCAGACAGGTTCAGTATTGTATTGTGTATGTTGGACAGCTCAGACAGGATCAGTACTGTATTGTGTATGTTGGACAGCTCAGACAGGATCAGTATTGTATTGTGTATGTTGGACAGCTCAGACAGGATCAGTATTGTATTGTGTATGTTGGACAGCTCAGACAGGATCAGTATTGTATTGTGTATGTTGTATAGATAGCTCAGAAAGGATCAGAATTGTGTATGTTATATAGATAGCTCAGACAGGATCAGTATTGTGTATGTTGTATAGACTGCTCAGACAGGATCAGTATTGTATTGGTTCTGTTGTATAGATAGCAAAGACAGGATCAGTATTGCATTGTGTATGTTGGACAGCTCAGACAGGATCAGTATTGTATTGTGTATGTTGTATAGATAGCTCAGACAGGATCAGTATTGTATTGTGTATGTTGTATAGATAGCTCAGACAGGATCAGTGTTGTATTGTGTATGTTGTATAGATAGCTCAGACAGGATCAGTATTGTATTGTGTATGTTGGACAGCTCAGACAGGATCAGTATTGTATTGTGTATGTTGGACAGCTCAGACAGGATCAGTATTGTATTGTGTATGTTCTATAGATAGCTCAGACAGGATCAGTATTGTGTATGTTGTATAGATAGCTCAGACAGGATTAGTATTGTATTGTGTATGCAGTATAGATAGCTCAGACAGGATCAGTATTGTTTATGTTGTATAGATAGCTCAGACAGGATCAGTAATGTTTCTGCTGTATAGATAGCTCAGACAGGATCAGTATTGTATTGTGTATGTTGTATAGATAGCTCAGACAGGATCAGTAATGTATTGTGTATGTTGTATAGATAGCTCAGACAGGATCAGTATTGTATTGTGTATGTTGGACAGCTCAGACAGGATCAGTATTGTATTGTGTATGTTGTATAGATAGCTCAGACAGGATCAGTATTGAATTGGTTCTGTTGTATAGATAGCTCAGACAGGATCAGTATTGTTTCTGTTGTATAGATAGCTCAGACATGATCAGTAATATATTGTGTATGTTATATAGATAGCTCAGACAGGATTAGTATTGTATTGTGTATGCTGTATAGATAGCTCAGACAGGATCAGTAATGTATTGTGTATGTTGTATAGATAGCTCAGACAGGATCAGTATTGTATTGTGTATGCTGTATAGATAGCTCAGACAGGATCAGTAATGTTTCTGTTGTATAGATAGCTCAGACATGATCAGTAATATATTGTGTATGTTATATAGATAGCTCAGACAGGATTAGTATTGTATTGTGTATGCTGTATAGATAGCTCAGACAGGATCAGTAATGTATTGTGTATGTTGTATAGATAGCTCAGACAGGATCAGTATTGTATTGTGTATGTTGTATAGATAGCTCAGACAGGATCAGTATTGTATTGTGTATGTTGTATAGATAGCTCAGACAGGATCAGTATTGTATTGGTTCTGTTGTATAGATAGCTCAGACAGGATCAGTATTGTATTGGTTCTGTTGTATGGATAGCTCAGACAGGATCAGTAATCAATTGTGTATGTTGTATAGATAGCTCAGACAGGATCAGTATTGTATTGTGTATGTTGGACAGCTCAGACAGGTTCAGTATTGTATTGTGTATGTTGGACAGCTCAGACAGGATCAGTATTGTATTGTGTATGTTGGACAGCTCAGACAGGATTAGTATTGTATTGTGTATGTTGGACAGCTCAGACAGGATCAGTATTGTATTGTGTATGTTGGACAGCTCAGACAGGTTCAGTATTGTATTGTGTATGTTGGACAGCTCAGACAGGATCAGTACTGTATTGTGTATGTTGGACAGCTCAGACAGGATCAGTATTGTATTGTGTATGTTGGACAGCTCAGACAGGATCAGTATTGTATTGTGTATGTTGGACAGCTCAGACAGGATCAGTATTGTATTGTGTATGTTGTATAGATAGCTCAGAAAGGATCAGAATTGTGTATGTTATATAGATAGCTCAGACAGGATCAGTATTGTGTATGTTGTATAGACTGCTCAGACAGGATCAGTATTGTATTGGTTCTGTTGTATAGATAGCAAAGACAGGATCAGTATTGCATTGTGTATGTTGGACAGCTCAGACAGGATCAGTATTGTATTGTGTATGTTGTATAGATAGCTCAGACAGGATCAGTATTGTATTGTGTATGTTGTATAGATAGCTCAGACAGGATCAGTATTGTATTGTGTATGTTGTATAGATAGCTCAGACAGGATCAGTGTTGTATTGTGTATGTTGTATAGATAGCTCAGACAGGATCAGTATTGTATTGTGTATGTTGGACAGCTCAGACAGGATCAGTATTGTATTGTGTATGTTGGACAGCTCAGACAGGATCAGTATTGTATTGTGTATGTTCTATAGATAGCTTAGACAGGATCAGTATTGTGTATGTTGTATAGATAGCTCAGACAGGATTAGTATTGTATTGTGTATGCAGTATAGATAGCTCAGACAGGATCAGTATTGTTTCTGTTGTATAGATAGCTCAGACAGGATCAGTAATGTTTCTGCTGTATAGATAGCTCAGACAGGATCAGTATTGTATTGTGTATGTTGTATAGATAGCTCAGACAGGATCAGTAATGTATTGTGTATGTTGTATAGATAGCTCAGACAGGATCAGTATTGTATTGTGTATGTTGGACAGCTCAGACAGGATCAGTATTGTATTGTGTATGTTGTATAGATAGCTCAGACAGGATCAGTATTGAATTGGTTCTGTTGTATAGATAGCTCAGACAGGATCAGTATTGTTTCTGTTGTATAGATAGCTCAGACATGATCAGTAATATATTGTGTATGTTATATAGATAGCTCAGACAGGATTAGTATTGTATTGTGTATGCTGTATAGATAGCTCAGACAGGATCAGTAATGTATTGTGTATGTTGTATAGATAGCTCAGACAGGATCAGTATTGTATTGTGTATGTTGTATAGATAGCTCAGACAGGATCAGTATTGTATTGTGTATGTTGTATAGATAGCTCAGACAGGATCAGTATTGTATTGGTTCTGTTGTATAGATAGCTCAGACAGGATCAGTATTGTATTGGTTCTGTTGTATGGATAGCTCAGACAGGATCAGTAATCAATTGTGTATGTTGTATAGATAGCTCAGACAGGATCAGTATTGGTTCTGTTGTATGGATAGCTCAGACAGGATCAGTAATCAATTGTGTATGTTGTATAGATAGCTCAGACAGGATCAGTATTGTTTCTGTTGTATAGATAGCTCAGACAGGATTAGTATTGTATTGTGTATGTTGGACAGCTCAGACAGGATCAGTATTGTATTGGTTCTGTTGTATAGATAGCTCAGACAGGATCAGTATTGTATTGTGTATGTTGGACAGCTCAGACAGGATCAGTATTGTATTGTGTATGTTGGACAGCTCAGACAGGATCAGTATTGTATTGTGTATGTTGGACAGCTCAGACAGGATCAGTATTGTATTGTGTATGTTGGACAGCTCAGACAGGACTATTGTACGTGCCTCCCTTGGTCTTGACAGTCTCACACACACACACACACACACACACACACACACACACACACACACACACACACACACACACACACACACACACACACACACACACACACACACGTTAGTCTTGATGTGGCAGTTGTTTACTCTAGCTGAGAGCAGCAAGGTCCCTGCTTAGAAATCTTGTTTGCGTCCCAAATGCACCCTATTCCCTATGTAGTGGACTAATTTTGACTAGGACATATAGGACTCTGGTCAAAAGTAGTGCACTATATAAGGAATAAGGTGACGTTTGGGAAGCAGCCTGAATGTTTGTACTCTATTGATTAGCGACTATGTTAGGGACACAAAGCTAATGTCTAAACTCTCATGTGAGATGAGCTTCAGGTTCAATAACTGCTAACCCTGTCTGTTCTTTCTCCCCCCACTTTCTCCCAGCCTCTTTCCTTTTCCCCCTCTCCAGTCTCCCTCCGTCTCCCCCTCTCCAGTCTCCCCCTTCCCCCTCTCCAGTCTCCCCCTCTCCAGTCTCCCTCCTTCCCCCTCTCCAGTCTCCCCCTTCCCCCTCTCCAGTCTCCCCTCTCCAGTCTCCCCCTTCCCCCTCTCCAGTCTCCCCTCTCCAGTCTCCCTCCTTCCCCCTCTCCAGTCTCCCTCCTTCCCCCTCTCCAGTCTCCCTCCTTCCCCTTCTCCAGTCTCCCTCCTTCTCCCTCTCCAGTCTCCCTCCTTCTCCCTCTCCAGTCTCCCTCCTTCCCCCTCTCCAGTCTCCCTCCCTCCCCCTCTCCAGTCTCCCCTCTCCAGTCTCCCCCTCTCCAGTCTCCCTCTCCAGTCTCCCTCCTTCTCCCCCTCTCCAGTCTCCCCCTCTCCAGTCTCCCTCCTTCCCCCTCTCCAGTCTCCCTCCTTCTCCCTCTCCAGTCTCCCTCCTTCTCCCCCTCTCCAGTCTCCCTCCTTCTCCCCCTCTCCAGTCTCCCTCCTTCCCCCTCTCCAGTCTCCCTCCTTCCTCCTCTCCAGTCTCCCCCTCTCCAGTCTCCCTCCTTCCCCCTCTCCAGTCTCCCTCCTTCCCCCTCTCCAGTCTCCCTCCTTCCCCCTCTCCAGTCTCCCCTCTCCAGTCTCCCTCCTTCCCCTCTCCAGTCTCCCCCTTCCCCCTCTCCAGTCTCCCCTCTCCAGTCTCCCCCTTCCCCCTCTCCAGTCTCCCCTCTCCAGTCTCCCTCCTTCCCCCTCTCCAGTCTCCCCCTCTCCAGTCTCCCTCCTTCCCCCTCTCCAGTCTCCCCCTTCCCCCTCTCCAGTCTCCCCCTCTCCAGTCTCCCTCCTTCCCCCTCTCCAGTCTCCCCCTCTCCAGTCTCCCCCTCTCCAGTCTCCCTCCTTCCCCCTCTCCAGTCCCCCTCTCCAGTCTCCCTCCTTCCCCCTCTCCAGTCTCCATCCTTCCCCCTCTCCAGTCTCCCCTTCCCCCTCTCCAGTCTCCCCCTTCCCCCTCTCCAGTCTCCCCTTCCCCCTCTCCAGTCTCCCTCCTTCTCCCCCTCTCCAGTATTCTCTATTGTCACAGTCAATATTCCCTTCTTGTTCACTACGTAGACGACTAAAGAGCAGGAGACTGGGGATGTAAAGGAAAGGACACATTGCTCTTCCAAAGAATGGGGATTTAAAGGCAAGGAACATTCCAGAATAATAGCTCAAATTCCCATGAAGTTCTAGTTGGGGTTTTATCTAACGTTAAGATGATAGCATCCCAAAGCATTCTGTTATATAGACAGCACACAAAATCTATTTATTTATAATAAAATAACAATAAATTATACTTGGAATGCTATCATAGCATTCACTAAAATGCTGTGTGCCCAATGTCTGTAACAATCACCACAGAACATTCCCAAAAGTATGTTTATATAAAACATTCGCCTGATTTTTAATCTGTTCTTCAAAGGTGTGATCTGTAGAAGTCGCTTGACTTAAATGTCACGGGACTCGTGGGTAAAACAAGCGACACCTGGAAGGGGGTGGAGACAATCACAAGGACAGGTGAAACAGATCAGGGCGTGACAGACTGTCTTTTGTGTTGTTGTTGCCAATTCATGAATGTGTTATTCAATGCGTTTCTATGGCGATAGTAGTAGGGCCAAATTCAAAATGATACCTAAAGGCGTCCTAAACATTCTAAATCAAATAGCTGAATTATCCACGGTATGACAATCTTAAAACAATTCCATATGTTAGCTTAGTACCCCCCCCCCCCTCCCCCCCCTCCCCCCCTCCCGACCCAACGGATAACGCTTTTATTTCATGTGACTCGTTTCAGGAAACTAGGTGTAGGTCGCATGTCACTACTTCACAGGAGAGACGTTTGAACATTTTAAAAAGTGTGTTTTTTGACAGAAATGCTTTCTTTTGGCTTGGGGGGGTAGAAGCTGTTAAGGAGCCTTTTGGACCTAGACTTGGCGCTCCGTGCGGTAGCAGAGAGAACAGTCTATGATTTGGGTGACTGGAGTCTCTGACAAGTTTATGGGCTTTCCTCTGACACCGCCTAGTACCAGTCAATAGTTTGGACACATCTACTCATTCAAGGTTTTTTTTTATTTATTTTGACTATGTTCTACATTGTATAATAATAAGTGAAGACATCAAAACTATGAAATAACACATATGGAATCATGTAGTAACCAAAAAAGTGTTTATAGACAAATCAAAATATATTTGATATTTGAGATTCTTCAAAATAGCCACCCTTTGCCTTGATGACAGCTTTGGAACAGAGAGTTAATGAAAACCTCAATATGTTTTTGGAAACCGAATAGAAATGTAATAATCAGCACAAATGAGTTTTTGTGTCTTCACAACGTTCCCACAAAACTAATGAAACGTTCTAGGAACCTTTTGATGAACAGATGAAATGTGTTCTGCTCTTGGAACATCGGGTGAATGTTTGTATGTTTGTACACTAAGATAAACATTGTAGAATTATCCACACAACTGGACAGCATTGGTCCACTGGTCCACTGGTCCACTGGTCCTGTTCATACAGATCTAAACCTTGACCTCTTCTTCTCTTCAGATGAAATCCTGCGACTAGTGAGGTCTGGCCGCTCGACCCCATCCCCATCTCTGGAGACCTTCTCACTTCCCTCATCAACTCATCTAGCTCTAGCTTATGCTTTCAGTACTACATTCATTCTCTGATCCTTTGATTGGGTGGACAACATGTCAGTTCATGCAGCAAGAGCTCTGATAGGTTGGAGGATGTCCTCCGGAAGTTGTCATAATTACTAAGTCTATGGAAGGGGGTGAGAAGGGGGTGAGAACCATGAGCCTCCTAGGTTTTGTATTGAAGTCAATGTACCCAGAGGAGGACAGAAACTAGCTGTCCTCTACACCATGGTTCTACCCTACAGAGTGCGGTTGAGGCTACTGTAGACCTTCATTGCAAAACAGTGTGTTTAAATTGTGACGACCCCCCCCCCACGCTCTGTCTGCCGTAGTCTTTCTCTTCGCTCTTGTTTTCCTTATTAGGATTTCGGTGGGCGGAGCCTGGAGGGTCATCAGCGACATGGGACACACCTGGGGCCGCGTGTGTCCCGGGATTAATACACCTCTTCCTCATTCATTGAGGAGACTCTACATGCTGACACACTGATAGAGTTGTGGCATTTTTGTGGCCGTTTTGTTTGTTTGCTTTGGCACCTTTCAACACCCCTCATTATCACATTTATGCACGAAACCACTCACTTACACCACTGATTACACACACCATTGTTAATTGTATTTAGTTTACTTCCGTTAATAAATATATTGTGTTCTTCCTCATCTCCACTTTGTCTCCCTTTTTGTTATGAACTTCGAGCCGGTTCGTGACACAATCAATTACTTGGTGACGTGAATATATTTAGTGTAGTTTTAATGTAAAAAGGATAAAGCTAATGTTTCACTATTTTATATGTTTATGAAATTCACTGAGGAAGATGGTCTTCCCCTTCCTCCACTGACCTGTATGCCTTTTCTTTCTTTCCAAAACACTGTCTCTTATCAACTCTCACGTTATCCCTCTCAGAACCATCTTCTTGACCCTAACCAGTCAGGTTTCAAGACGGTTCACTCAACTGAGACTGCTCTTCTCCGCACTGCCAAAGCTGACTCTCTCTCCTCTGTTCTCATCCTCCTAGATCTATTGTCTGCCTTGGACACCGTGAACCATTAGATCCTCCTCTCCACCCTCTCAGGGCTGGGCGTCTCTGGCTCTGAAACACTCATGGATTTCATCCTACCTGGCAAGCCGCTCCTATCAGGTGACGTGGAGAGGAACTGTGTCTGCACCATGTACTCTCACTACTGGTGTCCCCCAAGGCTCAGTTGTAGGACCTCTTCTCTCTATACACCAAGTAATTTGGCTCTGTCATATCCTCACATGGCCTCTCCTATCGCTGCTATGAGGATGGACCTCTCGCTCTGTCATATCCTCACATGGTCTCTTCTATCACTGCTATGCTGGTGACACTCAACGACTTTTCTCCTTCCCCCCTTCTGATACCCAGGTGGAGGCACGCATCTCAGCGTGCCTGACAGATATCTCAGCTTGGATGTCGGCCCACCACCTCAAGCTCAACCTCGACAAGACGGAGCTTCACGTCCACTTCCTGGGGAAGGCCTACCCACTCAAAGACCTCTCCATCACCGTTGACAAATCCACAGAGTCGCCCTCCCAGAGTGCATAGAACCTTGGCGTGACCTTGGACAATACAACTATCATTTCTCTGCAAATATCAAAGCAGTGACTCGCCCCTGAAGGTTCATGCTCTGCAACATCTATAGAGTATGACCCTACATCACACAACAATCAGCTGCTGTTATTATTTCCTGAAACAACAATTGTACTTGTGATGTCCCCACAATGTTCTCACTAGATTGTTCCCACAACCTAATCAAACAACATTCTGGGAACTAATTAAAGAACATATTAAATGTGTTCTGGGAATGTACTTGTAACCTCAAGTGTGGGTTTTTTTGGCCCCTAAAATAAACATTGTAGATTCATCCACACAACTGGATAGTTTTTGTGTTTTGGGAAAATACATTTTGTAATGTCCCCACATTGATCTCAACAGACTCTTCCTACAACCTAATGAAACATTTTGGGAACCTTTATTCAACGGATTAAATGTGTTCTAAGAATGTTCTTTATTCAACGGATTAAATGTGTTCTAAGAATGTTCTTTATTCAACAGATTAAATGTGTTCTAAGAATGTTCTTTATTCAACAGATTTAATGTGTTCTAAGAATGTTCTTTATTCAACGGATTTAATGTGTTCTAAGAATGTTCTTCATTCAACGGATTAAATGTGTTCTAAGAATGTTCTTTAGTCAACAGATTTAATGTGTTCTAAGAATGTTCTTTAGTCAACGGATTAAATGTGTTCTAAGAATGTTCTTTAGTCAACGGATTTAATGTGTTCTAAGAATGTTCTTTATTCAAGGGATTCAATGTGTTCTAAGAATGTTCTTGCAACATCAAGAACGTTCTTTAATCATCACCACGACTGGACATTATTTGTGTCATGAGAACAATTGCCGCAAGCAAATGTTCTGGGCACCTTCACAGAAGTAATTTTGGTTTGCTGGGATTGCTCTTCCAATGAATGGGGACTTAAAGGAATGAACACATTGCTCTTCCAACGAATGGGGATTTAAAGGAATTAACACATTGCTCTTCCAACGAATGGGGATTTAAAGGAATGAACACATTGCTCTTCCAACGAATGGGGATTTAAAGGAATGAACATATTGCTCTTCCAACGAATGGGGATTTAAAGGAATGAACACATTGCTCTTCCAACGAATGGGGATTTAAAGGAATGAACATATTGCTCTTCCAACGAATGGGGATTTAAAGGAATGAACATTTTGCTCTTCCAACGAATGGGGATTTAAAGGAATGAACATTTTGCTCTTCCAACGAATGGGGATTTAAAGGAATGAACACATTGCTCTTCTTTGTTTGTTTGTAAATGAAGCCTTTTTTCACAGTATAACTTGTTGTGTGTGTATACACACTTTCCTACAACAGGCATTTCACTTTCAAGAAGTGCAGTGTCTTCAAAATGTCCTCATCCCATCAAATACTGAGATCTGGAGTCACTAAAATGTTTCTGTACTTTCATTACGCTACACAGTTCATCTGTCATTTTTAGTAACCCTAAAGGTCACAGTTATTCCCTGCCTCCATAAGCAATATCATGTATGTTGCCTGACCTTTACAACTACATAAATCACCTTCGAAATACCACACACGGCAGTTTACCTAAACTAGCTGAAGCAGAGAACAGGTTTTGCAAGACATCTCAAACAGACCTGTTGTGCCAAGACCCAGTTTTTGCACAACAGCAGAAACAGATCTGTGACCAGCCCATGCTATCTTATCTTACGTTGAGTCCAGCTGAATAGCTCAGCTTTTATAGAAAATTGATCGGCGCTACTAGTGGCCGAGGAATTGAATGCAGGGAAACTTAAATCAGTGTTTCCTAATTTCTATCAGCGTGTTAAATGTACAACCAGAGGGAAAACAATTCTAGATCACCTCTACTCCACACATAGAGACACGTACAAAGCTCTCCCTCACCCTCCATTTGGCAAATCTGATCATAACTCTATCCTCCTGATTCCTGCTTACAAGCAAAAATTATAGCAGGAAGCACCAGTGACTCGGTCTATATAAAAGTGGTCAGATTAAGCAGATGCTAAACTACAGGACTGTTTTGCACAGACTGGAATATGTTCCGGGATTCTTCCGCTGGCATTGAGGACTACACAGCATCAGTCACTGGCTTTATCAATAAGTGCATTGAGGACGTCGTCCCCACAGTGACTGTACGTACATACCCCAACCAGAAACCATGGATTATAGGCAACATTTGGAATAATCTAAAGGGTAGAGCTGCCGCGTTCAAGGAGCGGGACTCTAACATGGAATCTTATAAGAAATCCTGCAGGCAAACAGGCAAAGCGTAAATACAGGACGAAGATTGAATCGTACTACACCGTCTCCGACGCTCGTCGGATGTGGCAGGGATTGCAAACTATTACAGACTACAAAGGGAAGCACTGCCGCGAGCTGCCCAGTGACACAAGCCTACCAGACGACTTGAATAACTTATATGCTCACTTCAAGGCAAGCAACACTGAAACATGCATGCGAGCATCAGCTGTTCCGGACGACTGTGTGATCACACTCTCCGCAGCCGATGTGAGTAAGACCTTTAAACAGATCAACATTCACAAGGCCGCGGGGCCAGACGGATTACCAGGACGTGTACTCAGAGCATGCGCTGACCAACTGGCAAGTGTCTTCACTGTCATTTTCAACCTTTCCCTGTCCGAGTCTGTAAAACCATCATATTTCAAGCAAGCCGCCATAGTCCCTGTGCCCTATAACACTAAGGTAACTTGCCTAAATGACTACCGACCCGTAGCACTCACTTCTGTAGCCATGAAATGCTTTGAAAGGCTGATCATGGCTCACATCAACACCATTATCCCAGAAACCCTAGACCCACTCCAATTTGCATACCGCACCAATAGATCCACAGATGATGCAATCTCTATTGCACTCCACACTGTCCTTTCCCACCTGGACAAAAGAAACACCTATGTGAGAATGCTGTTCATTTACAACAGCTCAGTGTTCAACCCCATAGTGCCCTCAAATCTCATCATGAAGAAATGGATCCTGGGACTAAACACCTCCCTCAGCAACTGGATCTTGGACTTCCTGCTCCCAGGTGGTGAGGGTAGGTAACAACACGTCTGCCACGCTGATCCTCAGCACGGGGACCCCTCAGGGGTCTGTGCTCAGTCCCCTCCTGTACGCACTGTTCACTCATGACTGCATGGCCAGGCACAACTCCAACACCATCATTAAGTTTGCAGATGACACAACAGTGGTAGGCCTGATCACTGACAACAATGAGACAGCCTATAGGGAGGAGGTCAGAGACCTGGCAGTGTGGTGCCAGGACAACAACCTCTCCCTCAACGTGATCAAGACAAAGGAGATGATTATGGACGACAGGAAAAGGAGGACCGAGCACGCCCCCATTCTCAATGATGGGGCTGTGGTGGAGCAGCTTGAGAGCTTCAAGTTCCTTAGTGTCCACATCACCAACAAACTAACAAGGTCCAAGCACACCAAGACAGTCATGAAGAGGCCATGAGAAAACCTGTTCCCCCTCAGGAGACTATATCCATATCCTCAAAACGTTTTACAGCTGCACCATTGAGAGCATCCTGACAGGTTGCATCACTGCCTGGTATGGCAACTGCTCTGCATCCGACCGCAAGGCACTATAGAGGGTAGTGTGTACGGCCCAGTACAACACCGGGGCCAAGCTTCCTGCCATCCAGGACCTCTATACCTGGCGGTGTCAGAGGAAGGCCCTAAAAATGGTCAAAGTCTCCAGCCACCATAGTCATAGACTGTTCTCTCTGCTACCGAACGGCAAGCGGTACTGGAGCCCCAAGTCTAGGTCCAAGAGGCTTCTAAACAACTTCCTTCTGCCCCTAAGCCATAAGACTCCTGAACAGCTAATGAAATGGCTACCCAGACTATTTGCATTCATGTACATAATTACCTTAATTACCTCGACACCACCGGTGCACATTGACTCTGTACTGGTACCCCCTGTATATAGCCTCCACATTGACTCTGTACCGGTACCCCCTGTATATAGCCTCCACATTGACTCTATACCGTAACACCCTGTATATAGCCTCCACATCGACTCTGTACCGGTACCCCCTGTATATAGCCTCCACATTGACTCTGTACCGGTACCCCCTGTATATAGCCTCCACATTGACTATGTACCGGTACCCCCTGTATATAGCCTCCACATTGACTCTGTACCGGTACCCCTGTATATAGCCTCCACATTGACTCTGTACCAGTACCCCCTGTATATAGCCTCCACATTGACTCTGTACCGGTACCCCCTGTATATAGCCTCCACATTGACTCTGTACCGGTACCCCCTGTATATAGCCTCCACATTGACTCTGTACCGGTACCCCCTGTATATAGCCTCCACATTGACTCTGTACCGGTACCCCCTGTATATAGCCTCCACATTGACTCTGTACCGGTACCCCCTGTATATAGCCTCCACATTGACTCTGTACCGGTACCCCCTGTATATAGCCTCCACATTGACTCTGTACCGGTACCCCCTGTATATAGCCTCCACATTGACTCTGTACCGGTACCCCCTGTATATAGCCTCCACATTGACTCTGTACCGGTACCCCCTGTATATACCCCCTGTATATAGCCTCCACATTGACTCTGTACCGGTACCCCCTGTATATAGCCTCCACATTGACTCTGTACCGGTACTCCCTGTATATAGCCTCCGCATTGACTCTGTACCGGTACTCCCTGTATATAGCCTCCACATTGACTCTGTACCGGTACCCCTGTATATAGCCTCCACATTGACTCTGTACCGGTACTCCCTGTATATAGCCTCCACATTGACTCTGTACCGGTACCCCCTGTATATAGCCTCCACATTGACTCTGTACCGGTACTCCCTGTATATAGCCTCCACATTGACTCTGTACCGGTACCCCCTGTATATAGCCTCCACATTGACTCTGTACCGGTACCCCCTGTATATAGCCTCCACATTGACTCTGTACCGGTACTCCCTGTATACAGCCCAATATTGACTCTGTACCGGTACTGCCTGTATATAGCCTCCACATTGACTCTGTACCGGTACCCCCTGTATATAGCCTCCACATTGACTCTGAACCGGTACCCCCTGTATATAGCCTCCACATTGACTCTGTACCGGTACCCCCTGTATATAGCCTCCACATTGACTCTATACCGTAACACCCTGTATATAGCCTCCACATTGACTCTGTACCGGTACCCCCTGTATATAGCCTCCACATTGACTCTGTACCGGTACCCCCTGTATATAGCCTCCACATTGACTATGTACCGGTACCCCCTGTATATAGCCTCCACATTGACTCTGTACCGGTACCCCCTGTATATAGCCTCCACATTGACTCTGTACCAGTACCCCCTGTATATAGCCTCCACATTGACTCTGTACCGGTACCCCCTGTATATAGCCTCCACATTGACTCTGTACCGGTACCCCCTGTATATAGCCTCCACATTGACTCTGTACCGGTACCCCCTGTATATAGCCTCCACATTGACTCTGTACCGGTACCCCCTGTATATAGCCTCCACATTGACTCTGTACCGGTACCCCCTGTATATAGCCTCCACATTGACTCTGTACCGGTACCCCTGTATATAGCCTCCACATTGACTCTGTACCGGTACCCCCTGTATATAGCCTCCACATTGACTCTGTACCGGTACCCCCTGTATATAGCCTCCACATTGACTCTGTACCGGTACCCCTGTATATACCCCCTGTATATAGCCTCCACATTGACTCTGTACCGGTACCCCTGTATATAGCCTCCACATTGACTCTGTACCGGTACTCCCTGTATATAGCCTCCGCATTGACTCTGTACCGGTACTCCCTGTATATAGCCTCCACATTGACTCTGTACCGGTACCCCCTGTATATAGCCTCCACATTGACTCTGTACCGGTACTCCTGTATATAGCCTCCACATTGACTCTGTACCGGTACCCCCTGTATATAGCCTCCACATTGACTCTGTACCGGTACTCCCTGTATATAGCCTCCACATTGACTCTGTACCGGTACCCCCTGTATATAGCCTCCACATTGACTCTGTACCGGTACCCCCTGTATATAGCCTCCACATTGACTCTGTACCGGTACTCCCTGTATACAGCCCAATATTGACTCTGTACCGGTACTGCCTGTATATAGCCTCCACATTGACTCTGTACCGGTACCCCCTGTATATAGCCTCCACATTGACTCTGAACCGGTACCCCCTGTATATAGCCTCCACATTGACTCTGTACCGGAACCCCCTGTATATAACCTCCACATTGACTCTGTACCGGTACCCCCTGTATATAGCCTCAACATTGACTCTGTACCGGTACCCCCTGTATATAGCCTCAACATTGACTCTGTACCGTAACACCCTGTATATAGCTTCCACAATTGACTCTGTACCGTAATACCCTGTATATAGCTTCCACATTGACTCTGTACCGTAATACCCTGTATATAGCCTCCACATTGACTCTGTACCGTAACACCCTGTATATAGCCTCCACATTGACTCTGTACCGTAATACCCTGTATATAGCTTCCACATTGACTCTGTACCGTAATACCCTGTATATAGCTTCCACATTGACTCTGTACCGTAAATCAAATGTATTTTTCAAATCAAATCAAATCAAATGTATTTATATAGCCCTTCGTACATCAGCTGATATCTCAAAGTGCTGTACAGAAACCCAGCCTAAAACCCCAAACAGCAAGCAATGCAGGTGTAGAAGCACGGTGGCTAGGAAAAACTCCCTAGAAAGGCCAAAACCTAGGAAGAAACCTAGAGAGGAACCAGGCTATGTGGGGTGGCCAGTCCTCTTCTGGCTGTGCCGGGTAGAGATTATAACAGAACATGACCAAGATGTTCAAATGTTCATAAATGACCAGCATGGTCGAATAATAATAAGGCAGAACAGTTGAAACTGGAGTAGCAGCACAGTCAGGTGGACTGGGGACAGCAAGGAGTCATCATGTCTCTGTACCGTGTCTCAAATCCCTGTATATAGCCTCCACATTGACTCTGTACCGTAATACCCTGTATATAGCTTCCACATTGCCTCTGTACCGTAATACCCTGTATATAGCTTCCACATTGACTCTGTACCGTAATACCCTGTATATAGCTTCCACGTTGACTCTGTACCATAATACCCTGTATATAGCTTCCACATTGACTCTGTACCGTAATACCCTGTATATAGCCTCCACATTGACTCTGTACCGTAATACCCTGTATATAGCTTCCACATTGACTCTGTACCGTAATACCCTGTATATAGCCTCCACATTGACTCTGTACCGTAATACCCTGTATATAGCCTCCACATTGACTCTGTACCGATACCCCCTGTATATAGCCTCCACATTGACTCTGTACCGTAATACCCTGTATATAGCCTCCACATTGACTCTGTACCGTAATACCCTGTATATAGCCTCCACATTGACTCTGTACCGTAATACCCTGTATATAGCCTCCACATTGACTCTGTACCGTAATACCCTGTATATAGCTTCCACGTTGACTCTGTACCATAATACCCTGTATATAGCTTCCACATTGACTCTGTACCGTAATACCCTGTATATAGCTTCCACATTGACTCTGTACCATAATACCCTGTATATAGCTTCCACATTGACTCTGTACCGTAATACCCTGTATATAGCTTCCACGTTGACTCTTTACCATAATACCCTGTATATAGCTTCCACATTGACTCTGTACCGTAATACCCTGTATATAGCCTCCACATTGACTCTGTACCGTAATACCCTGTATATAGCCTCCACATTGACTCTGTACCGATACCCCCTGTATATAGCCTCCACATTGACTCTGTACCGTAATACCCTGTATATAGCCTCCACATTGACTCTGTACCGTAATACCCTGTATATAGCCTCCACATTGACTCTGTACCGTAACACCCTGTATATAGCCTCCACATTGACTCTGTACCGTAATACCCTGTATATAGCTTCCACGTTGACTCTGTACCATAATACCCTGTATATAGCTTCCACGTTGACTCTGTACCATAATACCCTGTATATAGCCTCCACATTGACTCTGTACCGTAATACCCTGTATATAGCCTCCACATTGAATCTGTACCATAATACCCTGTATATAGCCTCCACATTGACTCTGTACCATAATACCCTGTATATAGCCTCCACATTGCCTCCACGTTGACTCTGTACCGTAATACCCTGTATATAGCCTCCACGTTGACTCTGTACCGTAATACCCTGTATATAGCCTCCACGTTGACTCTGTACCGTAATACCCTGTATATAGCCTCCACATTGACTCTGTACCATAATACCCTGTATATAGCCTCCACATTGACTCTGTACCATAATACCCTGTATATAGCCTCCACATTGACTCTGTACCGTAACACCCTGTATATAGCCTCCACATTGACTCTGTACCGTAATACCCTGTATATAGCCTCCACATTGACTCTGTACCGTAATACCCTGTATATAGCCTCCACATTGACTCTGTACCGTAACACCCTGTATATAGCCTCCACATTGACTCTGTACCGTAATACCCTGTATATAGCCTCCACGTTGACTCTGTACCGTAATACCCTGTATATAGCCTCCACGTTGACTCTGTACCGTAATACCCTGTATACAGCCCAATATTGTTATTTCCTGCTGCTCTTTTATTATTTGTTAGTCTTATCACTAACTTTTGGGGTATTTTCTTAAAACTGCATTGTTGGTTAAGGGCTTGTAAGTAAGCATTTCATTGTAAGGTCTACACCTGTTGTATTCGGTGCATGTGACAAATACACATTTATTTGATTTGGTTTGGGGACCTTCACCTATTGACCAACAGAGCTTAACTTTCTGGGAAAACCAAACGTCTATCAACGGGGGGGGTAACTGAGTAGAAATTGTGTGGAGAAGGACACTAACGTCCAAACCTTATGTTCATCATTAGAGGGCACTAACATCCAACGTTAGTGTTTCTTCATTAGAGGGCACCAACATCCAACTTTAGTGTTTCTTTATTAGAGGGCACCAACATCCAACGTTAGTGTTTCTTCATTAGAGGGCACCAACATCCAACGTTAGTGTTCATCATTAGAGGGCACCAACATCCAACGTTAGTGTTCATCATTAGAGGGCACTAACGTCCAAACCTTATGTTCATCATTAGAGGGCACTAACATCCAACGTTAGTGTTTCTTCATTAGAGGGCACCAACATCCAACTTTAGTGTTTCTTTATTAGAGGGCACCAACATCCAACGTTAGTGTTTCTTCATTAGAGGGCACCAACATCCAACGTTAGTGTTCATCATTAGAGGGCACCAACATCCAACGTTAGTGTTCATCATTAGAGGGCACCAACATCCAACGTTAGTGTTTCTTCATTAGAGGACACCAACATCCAACTTTAGTGTTTCTTTATTAGAGGGCACCAACATCCAACGTTAGTGTTTCATCATTAGAGGGCACCAACATCCAACGTTAGTGTTTCTTCATTAGAGGGCACCAACATCCAACTTTAGTGTTTCATCATTAGAGGGCACCAACATCCAACTTTAGTGTTTCTTTATTAGAGGGCACCAACATCCAACTTTAGTGTTTCTTCATTAGAGGGCACCAACATCCAACGTTAGTGTTTCTTCATTAGAGGGCACCAACATCCAACGTTAGTGTTTCTTTATTAGAGGGCACCAACATCCAACGTTAGTGTTTCATCATTAGAGGGCACCAACATCCAACGTTAGTGTTTCTTCATTAGAGGGCACCAACATCCAACTTTAGTGTTTCTTTATTAGAGGGCACCAACATCCAACATTAGTGTTCATCATTAGAGGGCACCAACATCCAACGTTAGTGTTTCATCATTAGAGGACACCAACATCCAACGTTAGTGTTTTTTCATTAGAGGGCACCAACATCCAACGTTAGTGTTAATCTTTAGAGGACACCAACATCCAACTTTAGTGTTTCTTCATTAGAGGGCACCAACATCCAACATTAGTGTTTCTTCATTAGAGGGCACCAACATCCAACGTTAGTGTTCATCATTAGAGGGCACCAACATCCAACGTTAGTGTTCATCATTAGAGGGCACCAACATCCAACGTTAGTGTTTATCATTAGAGGGCACCAACATCCAACGTTAGTGTTCATCATTAGAGGGCACCAACATCCAACATTAGTGTTCATCATTAGAGGGCACCAACATCCAACGTTAGTGTTCATCATTAGAGGGCACCAACATCCAACGTTAGTGTTTTTTCATTAGAGGGCACCAACATCCAACGTTAGTGTTAATCTTTAGAGGACACCAACATCCACCTTTAGTGTTTCTTCATTAGAGGGCACCAACATCCAACTTTAGTGTTTCTTTATTAGAGGGCACCAACATCCAACTTTAGTGTTTCTTCATTAGAGGGCACCAACATCCAACTTTAGTGTTTCTTTATTAGAGGGCACCAACATCCAACGTTAGTGTTTCTTCATTAGAGGGCACCAACATCCAACGTTAGTGTTCATCATTAGAGGGCACCAACATCCAACGTTAGTGTTCATCATTAGAGGGCACCAACATCCAACGTTAGTGTTTCTTCATTAGAGGACACCAACATCCAACTTTAGTGTTTCTTTATTAGAGGGCACCAACATCCAACGTTAGTGTTTCATCATTAGAGGGCACCAACATCCAACGTTAGTGTTTCTTCATTAGAGGGCACCAACATCCAACTTTAGTGTTTCATCATTAGAGGGCACCAACATCCAACTTTAGTGTTTCTTTATTAGAGGGCACCAACATCCAACTTTAGTGTTTCTTCATTAGAGGGCACCAACATCCAACGTTAGTGTTTCTTCATTAGAGGGCACCAACATCCAACGTTAGTGTTCATCATTAGAGGGCACCAACATCCAACGTTAGTGTTCATCATTAGAGGGCACCAACATCCAACGTTAGTGTTTATCATTAGAGGGCACCAACATCCAACGTTAGTGTTCATCATTAGAGGGCACCAACATCCAACATTAGTGTTCATCATTAGAGGGCACCAACATCCAACGTTAGTGTTCATCATTAGAGGGCACCAACATCCAACGTTAGTGTTTTTTCATTAGAGGGCACCAACATCCAACGTTAGTGTTAATCTTTAGAGGACACCAACATCCAACTTTAGTGTTTCTTCATTAGAGGGCACCAACATCCAACTTTAGTGTTTCTTTATTAGAGGGCACCAACATCCAACTTTAGTGTTTCTTCATTAGAGGGCACCAACATCCAACTTTAGTGTTTCTTTATTAGAGGGCACCAACATCCAACGTTAGTGTTTCTTCATTAGAGGGCACCAACATCCAACGTTAGTGTTCATCATTAGAGGGCACCAACATCCAACGTTAGTGTTCATCATTAGAGGGCACCAACATCCAACGTTAGTGTTTCTTCATTAGAGGACACCAACATCCAACTTTAGTGTTTCTTTATTAGAGGGCACCAACATCCAACGTTAGTGTTTCATCATTAGAGGGCACCAACATCCAACGTTAGTGTTTCTTCATTAGAGGGCACCAACATCCAACTTTAGTGTTTCATCATTAGAGGGCACCAACATCCAACTTTAGTGTTTCTTTATTAGAGGGCACCAACATCCAACTTTAGTGTTTCTTCATTAGAGGGCACCAACATCCAACGTTAGTGTTTCTTCATTAGAGGGCACCAACATCCAACTTTAGTGTTTCTTTATTAGAGGGCACCAACATCCAACGTTAGTGTTTCATCATTAGAGGGCACCAACATCCAACGTTAGTGTTTCTTCATTAGAGGGCACCAACATCCAACTTTAGTGTTTCTTTATTAGAGGGCACCAACATCCAACATTAGTGTTCATCATTAGAGGGCACCAACATCCAACGTTAGTGTTTCATCATTAGAGGACACCAACATCCAACGTTAGTGTTTTTTCATTAGAGGGCACCAACATCCAACGTTAGTGTTAATCTTTAGAGGACACCAACATCCAACTTTAGTGTTTCTTCATTAGAGGGCACCAACATCCAACATTAGTGTTTCTTCATTAGAGGGCACCAACATCCAACGTTAGTGTTCATCATTAGAGGGCACCAACATCCAACGTTAGTGTTCATCATTAGAGGGCACCAACATCCAACGTTAGTGTTTATCATTAGAGGGCACCAACATCCAACGTTAGTGTTCATCATTAGAGGGCACCAACATCCAACATTAGTGTTCATCATTAGAGGGCACCAACATCCAACGTTAGTGTTCATCATTAGAGGGCACCAACATCCAACGTTAGTGTTTTTTCATTAGAGGGCACCAACATCCAACGTTAGTGTTAATCTTTAGAGGACACCAACATCCAACTTTAGTGTTTCTTCATTAGAGGGCACCAACATCCAACATTAGTGTTTCTTCATTAGAGGGCACCAACATCCAACGTTAGTGTTCATCATTAGAGGGCACCAACATCCAACGTTAGTGTTTCTTCATTAGAGGACACCAACATCCAACTTTAGTGTTTCTTTATTAGAGGGCACCAACATCCAACGTTAGTGTTTCATCATTAGAGGGCACCAACATCCAACGTTAGTGTTTCTTCATTAGAGGGCACCAACATCCAACTTTAGTGTTTCTTTATTAGAGGGCACCAACATCCAACTTTAGTGTTTCATCATTAGAGGACACCAACATCCAACGTTAGTGTTTTTTCATTAGAGGGCACCAACATCCAACGTTAGTGTTAATCTTTAGAGGACACCAACATCCAACTTTAGTGTTTCTTCATTAGAGGGCACCAACATCCAACATTAGTGTTTCTTCATTAGAGGGCACCAACATCCAACGTTAGTGTTCATCATTAGAGGGCACCAACATCCAACGTTAGTGTTCATCATTAGAGGGCACCAACATCCAACGTTAGTGTTTATCATTAGAGGGCACCAACATCCAACGTTAGTGTTCATCATTAGAGGGCACCAACATCCAACATTAGTGTTCATCATTAGAGGGCACCAACATCCAACGTTAGTGTTCATCATTAGAGGGCACCAACATCCAACGTTAGTGTTTTTTCATTAGAGGGCACCAACATCCAATGTTAGTGTTAATCTTTAGAGGACACCAACATCCAACTTTAGTGTTTCTTCATTAGAGGGCACCAACATCCAACTTTAGTGTTTCTTTATTAGAGGGCACCAACATCCAACTTTAGTGTTTCTTCATTAGAGGGCACCAACATCCAACTTTAGTGTTTCTTTATTAGAGGGCACCAACATCCAACGTTAGTGTTTCTTCATTAGAGGGCACCAACATCCAACGTTAGTGTTCATCATTAGAGGGCACCAACATCCAACGTTAGTGTTCATCATTAGAGGGCACCAACATCCAACGTTAGTGTTTCTTCATTAGAGGACACCAACATCCAACTTTAGTGTTTCTTTATTAGAGGGCACCAACATCCAACGTTAGTGTTTCATCATTAGAGGGCACCAACATCCAACGTTAGTGTTTCTTCATTAGAGGGCACCAACATCCAACTTTAGTGTTTCATCATTAGAGGGCACCAACATCCAACTTTAGTGTTTCTTTATTAGAGGGCACCAACATCCAACTTTAGTGTTTCTTCATTAGAGGGCACCAACATCCAACGTTAGTGTTTCTTCATTAGAGGGCACCAACATCCAACTTTAGTGTTTCTTTATTAGAGGGCACCAACATCCAACGTTAGTGTTTCATCATTAGAGGGCACCAACATCCAACGTTAGTGTTTCTTCATTAGAGGGCACCAACATCCAACTTTAGTGTTTCTTTATTAGAGGGCACCAACATCCAACATTAGTGTTCATCATTAGAGGGCACCAACATCCAACGTTAGTGTTTCATCATTAGAGGACACCAACATCCAACGTTAGTGTTTTTTCATTAGAGGGCACCAACATCCAACGTTAGTGTTAATCTTTAGAGGACACCAACATCCAACTTTAGTGTTTCTTCATTAGAGGGCACCAACATCCAACATTAGTGTTTCTTCATTAGAGGGCACCAACATCCAACGTTAGTGTTCATCATTAGAGGGCACCAACATCCAACGTTAGTGTTTATCATTAGAGGGCACCAACATCCAACGTTAGTGTTCATCATTAGAGGGCACCAACATCCAACATTAGTGTTCATCATTAGAGGGCACCAACATCCAACGTTAGTGTTCATCATTAGAGGGCACCAACATCCAACGTTAGTGTTTTTTCATTAGAGGGCACCAACATCCAACGTTAGTGTTAATCTTTAGAGGACACCAACATCCAACTTTAGTGTTTCTTCATTAGAGGGCACCAACATCCAACATTAGTGTTTCTTCATTAGAGGGCACCAACATCCAACGTTAGTGTTCATCATTAGAGGGCACCAACAGCCAACGTTAGTGTTTCTTCATTAGAGGACACCAACATCCAACTTTAGTGTTTCTTTATTAGAGGGCACCAACATCCAACGTTAGTGTTTCATCATTAGAGGGCACCAACATCCAACGTTAGTGTTTCTTCATTAGAGGGCACCAACATCCAACTTTAGTGTTTCATCATTAGAGGGCACCAACATCCAACTTTAGTGTTTCTTTATTAGAGGGCACCAACATCCAACTTTAGTGTTTCTTCATTAGAGGGCACCAACATCCAACGTTAGTGTTTCTTCATTAGAGGGCACCAACATCCAACTTTAGTGTTTCTTTATTAGAGGGCACCAACATCCAACGTTAGTGTTTCTTCATTAGAGGGCACCAACATCCAACGTTAGTGTTCATCATTAGAGGGCACCAACATCCAACGTTAGTGTTCATCATTAGAGGGCACCAACATCCAACGTTAGTGTTTCTTCATTAGAGGACACCAACATCCAACTTTAGTGTTTCTTTTTCATCCATTAGTGTTTCATCATTAGAGGGCACCAACATCCAACGTTAGTGTTTCTTCATTAGAGGGCATCCCTTTAGTGTTTCATCATTAGAGGGCACCAACATCCAACTTTAGTGTTTCTTTATTAGAGGGCACCAACATCCAACTTTAGTGTTTCTTCATTAGAGGGCACCAACATCCAACGTTAGTGTTAATCTTTAGAGGGCACCAACATCCAACGTTAGTGTTTCTTCATTAGAGGGCACCAACATCCAACGTTAGTGTTTCTTCATTAGAGGGCACCAACATCCAACGTTAGTGTTTCTTCATTAGAGGGCACCAACATCCAACGTTAGTGTTTCTTTATTAGAGGGCACCAACATCCAACGTTAGTGTTTCTTCATTAGAGGGCACCAACATCCAACGTTAGTGTTTCTTTATTAGAGGGCACCAACATCCAACGTTAGTGTTTCTTCATTAGAGGGCACCAACATCCAACGTTAGTGTTTCTTCATTCGAGGGCACCAACATCTAACGTTAGTGTTTCTTCATTAGAATGACATTTAATATAATATATAATATATTAATATAAACAGTATATTTGACATCTCAGCTTCCCTATCAAATATAAACAGTATATTTGACATCTCAGCTTCCCTATCAAATATAAACAGTATATTTGACATCTCAGCTTCCCTATCAAAAAAACAAAACACTGTAATAGTGAAGGTGTAAACTTGGCAGTAAATAAACAAAACAGTATATTTGACCTCTCAGCTCCCCGATCAAATCAAAATATTTCAAGCAGAAAACCTGAGAAAAATGAACACAGCAATGACAAATGGTTTGATGAAGAATGCAAAAACCTAAGAAAGAAATTGAGAAACCTGTCCAACCAAAAAACATAGAGACCCAGAAAACCTGAGTCTACGCCTTCACTATGGTGAATCACTAAAACAATACAGAAATACACTACGGAAAAACAAGGAACAGCGCGTCAGAAATAATCTCCATGCAAATGAAGAAGCCATCGATTCTAACCACTTCTGGGAAAATTGGAAAATACTAAACAAACAACAACACAAAGAATTATCTATCCCAAATTGAGATGTATGGATAAACAACTTCTCCACTATTTGTTGGCCCTATATCAAAGAACAAACAGCAAAAACATAGACGTGATAAAAAAACAAATCTTTAGAATCAACTATTAGAGACTACCAGGACCCACTGGATTCTCCAATTACATTGAATGAACTACAGGACCAAATACAAACCCTCCAACCCAAAAAGGCCTGTGGGGTTGATGGTATCCTAAATGAAATGATAAATATACAGATCACAAATTCCAATGGCCTATTTTTTTTTTTTTTTTTCAATTTAAAGTTTTATTAAGTTCTTGTTTTTCAATCAACCAACAAAACACATTCCACCTTCACAGATGTGACAGGCTTTAAAAAAAATACATTTGAGAAAATTAAAATACAATTAAAATGAATGATAAAGTCAAATAAAACCATTTATTTTTCTTAATCTGTATATTTTCCTTGGTACATATATATACATACATACATACATACATACATACATACATACATACATACATACATACATACATACATACATACACACATACATACATACATACATACACACATACATACATACATACACACACATATACATACACACACACACACACACACGTACTCAAAAACTAAATTAAAATAAAAACACACACAAGAAAAAACAAACATACCACTTGCAGCAGCACTATCAAGGTTCTTATCAGCTATTTCAAGCATTCGCTGAGACGATGGGCCAATAATTCGTTTTTAGGTTTTACAGTACCTTACACAAAATGTATCTGCGCATTTCCCTAGTCACCCCGTTCACTCTGTCCAGTTTGAAATATAGTTGAATAGTGGGGACCAGAGTCTATCAAACTTGGGCTGTCTCTTGTGGAGGTCATAAGTGAGCTTTTCAAGAGGAAGAAAGTCAACAATCTGGTCAATCCACATTTTAAATGTAGGGGGGTATTAGAGGCCCACAATAGAAGAATACATTTCTTAGCAAAGTATGTAATAGTCATAAGCAAATTTTCTCTGTCAGGATCAAGAACAAAGTCCTGCTGGGCATTAAGAAGATAGATACACGGGGTCATATCAAACTGTACCTCTAGTATTTTCTGTGCAGCAGTATGTACAGATTGCCAGAATCTGGCAATCTCCCTACAGCTCCAAAATACATGCATATAGGTTCCACATTCAGAGGTACATCTTTTACAGTTAGGAGACATATCTGTTTTCATTCTATGGAGTCTCAAAGGAGTATAATAAAATTTGTACAACAATTTGTAATTAGATTCTTTCATTTTTACACTGGTAGAGGAGCAGTATACCCTGTCGCAAACCTCCGCCCATAACTCATCACTGATAGTCAGACCAAGGTCCTTTTACCAGATTATTTTCAAAGGAGTAAAGGAGGAGCTTCCTTTCTCAGAAAGGAGTCTATAGATGTAAGATATTTTGCCTTTAATGGATTGTGCTGTGACAAGAAGGGTTTCAACTTCGTTCAACTGAGTTCTAAACCTCCTCTTGGAGGTAAATGAGGAAATTACATGTCTAATTTGAAGATATTTTAAAAAATGGGATCTTGGCACATCGAATTCACTGCAGAGCTCTTGAAAGGATTTCAGTGTAGTGGTTTTCTGATGAAATAGGTCTGAGAAGGTCCTGATTCCTAGAGTATGCCAAAGATTAAAGTTGGCATCCCTCAGGGCTTTTGGCAAGTCTGGGTTGCCTACTATAGGCGAGTGAGAACATATTTGGGAGGAAATGCCCAGGTATTTCTTACTACATTCCCTCCACGCTAGTAGGGTGCTGTAAATCGCAAAGGTTTTGGCTATGTTGCCCACTTCACTAAAGTTATTAATGAATATAATTGAGCTTAAGGGCAATGAACCACAGGATTGGGCTTCTATCTGAATCCACGTTGACTCTTGTCTGTTTGTGATCCATGTTAGCATGTTGCGGATTTGGGCAGACCAGTAGTACAATTGAAGGGAGGGAAGGGCAAGACCACCTTTAGATTCAGGTTTTGATAAAGTGGAAAACTTGATCCTAGGTTTTTTATTGCCCCATATAAATTTGGTGATGCTTTGGTTAGTTGTTTTGAAGAAGGAAATTGGGAGATAGCATGGGAGCATCTGAAATAAGTAGTTCAGTCTAGGGAGGACGTTCATACGGATTACATTAATTCTTCCTACTAGCTAATTGGGAGGGAGATCCAGGTTTGGAGATTGTTCTTGATTCGATCCAGGAGTGGAAGATAATTTTCCTTAAAAAGGAAAAAAGGAAACTCTTTAATTTAATTAATTAATAAATACCGACAGGCTCAAATCAGTGTTTTGTTGCAACGTTTGAAACTGTGTGTTTTACATAATAAATAAAATAAATAAATAAATAAATAAAAGTGGAGACTCAAGAGCTAATAAAATGGTACAGGGCTTGTGAAAGTATTCACCCCCCTTGGCATTTTTCCTATTTTGTTGCCTTACAACCTGGAAAAAAAAAGAAAAAAATTATATTATGGGGGCGTGTATGATGTACACAGCATGCATACCACTTTAAAATGAATAAATATTTTTTTGGGTGGAGGAAACAAGAAATAAGACAGAAAGACTTAATACTTGAGCGTGCATAACTATCCATCCCCCAAAATGCAATACTTTGTAGAGACACCATTTGCAGCAATTACAGCTGCAAGTCTCTTGGGGTATGTCTCTATAAAACTTGGCACATCAAGCCACAGGGATTTTGGCCAATTCTTGAAGGCAAAACTGCTCCAGCTCCTTGAAGTTGGATGGGTTCCGCTGGTGTACAGCAATATTTAAGTCATACCAGATTCTCAATTGGATTGAGGTCTGGGCTTTGAATAGGCCATTCCAAGACATTTAAATGTTTCCCCTTAAACCACTCGAGTGTTGCTTTAGATGTATGCTTAGGGTCATTGTCCTGCTGGAAGGTGAATCTCCATCCCAGTCTCAAATCTCTGGAAGAGTGAAACAGGTTTCCCTCAATAATTTCCCTGTAGAATTTCCCTGTAGAAATCCATCATTCCTTCAATACTGACCAGTTTCCCAGTCCCTGCTGATGAAAAACATCCCCACAGCATGATGCTGCCACCAGCATGCTTCACTGTAGGGATGGTGTTCTCGGGGTGATGGGAGGTCTTGTGTTTGTGCCAGAGATTTTCCTTGATCGCCATCCTTGATCGCCTTGATGGCCAAAAAGCTCAATTTTAGTCTCATCTGACCAGAGTACCTTATTCCATATGTTTGGAGAGTTTCCCACATGCCTTTTGGCAAATACCTAATGTGTTTGCTAATTTATTTCTTCATGTAATGGCTTTTTTCTGTCCACTCTTCCATAAAGCCCAGCTCTGTGGAGTGTACGGTTTAAAGTGGTCCTATGGACAGATACTCCAATCTCCGCTGTGGAGCTTTGCAGCTCCTTCAGGGTTATCTTTGGTCTCTTTGTTGCCTCTCTGATTAATGCCCTCCTTGCCTGGTCTGTGAGTTTTGGTGGGCAGCCCTCTCTTGACAGGTTTGTTGTGGTGTCATATTCTTTCAATTTTTTAAGAATGGATTTAATGGTGCTCCGTGGGATGTTAAATTTTCAGATCTTTTTTTATAACCCAACCCTGATCTGTACTTCTCCACAACTTTGTCCCTGACCTGTTTGGAGAGCTCCTTGGTCTTCATGGTGCCACTTGCTTGGTGGTGCCGCTTGCTTAGTGGTGTTGCAGACTCTGGGGCCTTTCAGAACAGGTGTATATATACTGAGATCATGTGACAGATCATGTGACACTGATTGCACACAGGTGGACTTTATTTAACTAATTATGTGACTTTTTAAGGCAATTGGTTGCACCAGATCTTATTTAGGGGCTCCATAGCAAAGGGGTTGAATTTATATGCACACACCACTTTTCCATTTATTTCCATTTATTTATTTTTAGAAATGTTTAAACAAGTAATTTTTTTCATTTCACTTCACCAATTTGAACTATTTTGTGTAAATTACAGGTTGTAATGAAACCAAATTTAACAAAAGCCAAGGGGGATGAATACTTTTGCAAGGCACTGTATATCATACACTGCATTTGAGGAACAATGGGAAAGTCATTCTGCTGTGAAATATGATAAACTTGTAAACTCTTGAGAAAAGTACTTTTGAATGTTTTGGTACTTACTGGAGAGCTCTTCTTTATTTACACCCATTCAGCATCGTTCACACCCTCTTAAGCCTTAGCCCCACCCATTCAGCATCGTTCACACCCTCTTAAGCCTTAGCCCCGCCCATTCTGCATCGTTCACACCCTCTTAAGCCTTAGCCCCACCCATTCAGCATCGTTCACACCCTCTTAAGCCTTAGCCCTACCCATTCAGCATCGTTCACACCCTCTTACGCCTTAGCCCCACCCATTCAGCATCGTTCACACCCTCTTAAGCCTTAGCCCCGCCCATTCAGCATCGTTCACACTCTCTTAAGCCTTAGCCCCCACCCATTCAGCATCGTTCACACCCTCTTAAGCCTTAGCCCTGCCCATTCAGCATCGTTCACACCCTCTTAAGCCTTAGCCCCACACATTCAGCATCGTTCACACCCTCTTAAGCCTTAGCCCCGCCCATTCAGCATCGTTCAAACTCTCTTAAGCCTTAGCCCTGCCCATTCAGCATCGTTCACACCCTCTTAAGCCTTAGCCCCACCCATTCAGCATCGTTCACACCCTCTTAAGCCTTAGCCCTGCCCATTCAGCATCGTTCACACCCTCTTAAGCCTTAGCCCCACCCATCTCTTTAAAGATTCACATGAGGTCATGTGCTAAACAGTGAGTAGGGTAGTAAAGATTAAGACTAAAAGTGGTAAAAGTAGTAGCCTACAATAAGGAACAATTCCAGCTAAACAGAAAGTGTCTAGATAAAAAACATTTTATAAATATTAGATGCCGCTGACCCAGACACACAATTCTTTAACTCCCAGCAACATCATGCCAAACGGATGGGTCTCTACAGAAGGTGTGAACGGTAGAGCCAAGTGGATGGGTCTCTACAGAAGGTGTGAACGGTACAGCCCAATGGATGGGTCTCTACAGAAGGTGTGAACGGTAGAGCCCAATGGATGGGTCTCTACAGAAGGTGTGAACGGTAGAGCCAAATGGATGGGTCTCTACAGAAGGTGTGAACGGTAGAGCCAAATGGATGGGTCTCTACAGAAGGTGTGAACGGTACAGCCCAATGGATGGGTCTCTACAGAAGATGTGAACGGTAGAGCCAAGTGGATGGGTCTCTACAGAAGGTGTGAACGGTAGAGCCAAGTGGATGGGTCTCTACAGAAGGTGTGAACGGTAGAGCCAAGTGGATGGGTCTCTACAGAAGGTGTGAACGGTAGAGCCCAATGGATCGGTCTCTACAGAAGGTGTGAACGGTAGAGCCAAGTGGATGGGTCTCTACAGAAGGTGTGAACGGTAGAGCCAAGTGGATGGGTCTCTACAGAAGGTGTGAACGGTAGAGCCCAATGGATCGGTCTCTACAGAAGGTGTGAACGGTAGAGCCAAGTGGATCGGTCTCTACAGAAGGTGTGAACGGTAGAGCCAAGTGGATGGGTCTCTACAGGTGTGAAGGTGTGGATCGGTCTCTACAGAAGGTGTGAACGGTAGAGCCAAGTGGATGGGTCTCTACAGAAGGTGTGAACGGTAGAGCCAAGTGGATGGGTCTCTAAAGAAGGTGTGAACGGTAGAGCCAAGTGGATGGGTCTCTACAGAAGGTGTGAACGGTAGAGCCAAGTGGATGGGTCTCTACAGAAGGTGTGAACGGTAGAGCCAAGTGGATGGGTCTCTACAGAAGGTGTGAACGGTCAGAGCCAAGTGGATGGGTCTCTACAGAAGGTGTAGAGAATGGGTCTCTACAGAAGGTGTGAACGGTAGAGCCAAGTGGATGGGTCTCTACAGAAGGTGTGAACGGTAGAGCCAAGTGGATGGGTCTCTACAGAAGGTGTGAACGGTAGAGCCCAATGGATGGGTCTCTACAGAAGGTGTGAACGGTACAGCCCAATGAATGGGTCTCTACAGAAGGTGTGAACGGTAGAGCCAAGTGGTTACTTGTATAGTATCAATGTCAGAAATAGACAGTATCAATATGAATCAAATAATATACAGTACAATAACAATATCAGTATCAGTGATAGATGAGGTAGTTATATGTACAGTGGGGCAAAAAAGTATTTAGTCAGCCACCAATTGTGCAAGTTCTCCCACTTAAAAAGATGAGAGAGGCCTGTAATTTTCATCATAGGTACACTTCAACTATGACAGACAAATTGAGATTTTTTTTTCACCAGAAAATCACATTGTATGATTTTTAATGAATTTATTTGCAAATTATGGTGGAAAATAAGTATTTGGTCAATAACAAAAGTTTATCTCAATACTTTGTTATATACCCTTTGTTGGCAATGACTGAGGTCAAACGTTTTCTGTAAGTCTTCACAATTGTACATATAAAATAAGGGGTGAAGTTGCTGAGCAGCAGGAGAAAAAACTATTGTGGTCATTTGAATAGAGGCTGATGACTTCCGAACCGAACAAGGGAATCTATATTCAGAGAGCCTGTTTCTGTCGTACCCTTGACTTTGATGCAGGGCATGTGATGTCCATTGTCTCTTCATCGCAAAACTCCCTGATCTTCTCAAAAAGATAAGTTTGTCCAGCTGTGTCCAGTCCAGGTGGTGCTTGTACAGGCAGACCATCTATGGGAGGAAGGATGTCAGCGTTGCTCAGCAGCTGAAACCTGTTTAGATAAGACATACAATGCAATGAAAATGATATTCACCTAGATGTGCTGGTACTGCTTGATCTGTGGCAGTGGCCTGAAGAACAGAGGTTTTCATTCACAGCAGACACCAAACAAGCCACACTTGCGAGGAGATAAAAAGGAGATGGGACGTGGCTGCATTGGGTCATTGGGTCAGATAGTGCACCTGCAAACAAAAAAATAACATTAACATAAGTTAAATAAAAATACAATGTCATGTAAAACATAATATAATTGTTGTATGCATTATCTATGCATTATCATCAGGTAGGTTTCACTTACCTACAGATGTGCAGAGCCGCAGCACTGCATAAATAAAAAAATCATCTTCGAAACATGACACGCAGCCAGACTATTTTTCCTCTGGAAAATACAGAAATAATGTGACATCAATACAAGTAACCAATCATGTTGGAGGTCAATTAAATATTCAAAACGTGTTGTTTATGCTTCACGTTGTCATCGTTTCCATGAAGCCACACAGCTGCTTTTGTCACATGGGACGGCAGAAGGATTCCATCAAAGGGTTTGTGTCCTGGGTGGCGTCCTTGGTAACACTATGGCATTATCCTCTGCGTAGTTGTTGATGAAGTTCACCACTCGCTGCTAGTCCTCATGATTCAGGTGTAACCCGTGCTTGCTAGTCCTCATGATTCAGGTGTAACCAGGGCTTGCTAGTCCTCGTGATTCAGGTGTAACCAGGGCTTGCTAGTCCTCATGTTTCAGGTGTAACCAGGGCTTGCTAGTCCTCATGATTCAGGTGTAACCCGTGCTTGCTAGTCCTCATGATTCAGGTGTAACCCGTGCTTGCTTGGGCCAGCTCTCTTTTTTGATGGGAGCCATTCTCCTTGTATGACTGGTGGAGGAGAGTCAGGCGTGTTCTACTGATGCTGAAAGACAAACTCTAGATACAAATATTTTGGAATTATTACATAATACAGTGGCAAGACAAAGATGACTGACTGCAAGAGCACAGCGCCGAATGCTCAACGAGGTTAAGAAGAATCCTAGAGTGTCAGCTGAAGATTTACAGAAATCCCTGGAACATGCTAACATCTCTGTTGATGAGTCTACGATACATAAAACACTAAACAAGAATGGCGTTCATGGGAGGACACCACGGAAGAAGCCACTGCTGTCCAAAAACAAAAACATGGCTGCATGTCTGAAGTTTGCAAAAGAGCACCTGGATATTCCACAGCGCTACTGGTAAAATATTTAGTGGACAGATGAAACAGTTGAGTTGTTTGGAAGGAAAACACAACACTATGTGTGGAGACAAGAAGGCACATCACACGGGCATCAAAACCGACTGTAAAGTGTTCGGTGGAGGTCATGGTTTGGAGTTGCTTTGCTGCCTCACGGCCTGGACAGCTTCCTATCATCAAAGGAAAAAATGAATTCCCAAGTTTATCAAGACATTTTGCAGGATATTGTTTTTTGATTGAGGATTGGCTGCCATTGTCCATAATAATCTGACCGTCTATGTAGGCTATACCTCATTACTATGGGTGCCTCAGTACTACTGCATTTTAGGCTATAATTCCACCAATTGAAGCTCAACAGAAGTTTGGTGATGCAACAGGACAGCGACCCAAAACACAGAAGTAAATCAACAACAAAATGGCTTCAACAGAGGAAAATACAGCTTCTGGAGTGGGCCAGTCAGAGTCCTGACCACAACCCGATTGAGATGCTGTGGCAGGAGAGCAGGTCACACCAGACATCCCAAGAATATTGCTGAACTGAAACAGTTTTGTAAAGAGGAATGGTCCAAAATTATGATCCGCAACTACAGAAAATGATTGGTTGAGGTTTCTGCTGCCAAAGGAGGGTAAACTAGTTATTAAATACACATTTTTATGACCAATTTATGTAGATATCCAGGTATTTCCAAAGGGTTCACATACTTTTTCCTGGCTAACTTGTTGAGTCATATAATCATCTGGCAAAGTGGAGTCTTTTGTTTAGACATGCTAGCTAAACAGTGAACCGTAATCCTAATCCATAGAGTACTAGCAATACAAACTGATTGTCATAGCTAGCTAAAGTTAACCAAATAACTGCAATGTTTGCTAGTTAGCTAGCTAAAGTTAACCAAATACATAGAGTACTAGCAATACAAACTGATTGTCATAGCTAGCTAAAGTTAACCAAATAACTTCAATGTTTGCTAGTTAGCTAGCTAAAGTTAACCAAATACATAGAGTACTAGCAATACAAACTGATTGTCATAGCTAGCTAAAGTTAACCAAATAACTTCAATGTTTGCTAGTTAGCTAGCTAACATTAGGTTATATCAGTAGCAATGTGAAATGGCAGTATGAGAACATTACTACACACAGATCATAAATGTAATGTTAGCTAGCATAGATAATAACAGAGAGTAGCAGCAACATAGAAGGGTGGGGTTAAATAGTCTGGTTGGCCATTTGATTAGCTGTCAAGGAGTCTTATTGCTTGGGGGTAGAAGGATGCTGTTTAGAATCCTCCTGGACCTAGACTTGGCACTCCGGTACTACTTGCCGTGCGGTAGCAGAGATAACAGTCTATGACTAGTGTGGCTGGTGTCTTTGACAATTTTTAGGGCCTTCCTCTGAAAACGCCTGGTATAGAGGTCCTGGGTGGCAGGAAGCTTGGCACGGGTGATGTACTGGGGCATACTCACTACCCTCTGTAGTGCCTTGCGGTCGGAGGCAGAGTAGTTGACATACCAGGCAGTGATGCAACACGTCAGGATGCTCTCGATGGTGCAGCTGTAAAACCTTTTGAGGATCTGAGGACCCATGCCAAATGTTTTCAGTCTCCTGAGGGGGAATAGGTTTTGTCATGCCCTCTTCACAGCTGTCTTGGTGTGCTTGGACCTTGTTAGTTTGTTGTTGATGTAGATGCCAAGGAACATGAAGCTCTCAAGCTGCTCCACTATAGCCCCGTCAATGAGAATGGTGTTGTGCTTGGTCCTCCTTTTCCTGTAGTCCACAATCATCTCTGTTGTCCTTGCACCACACGGTCAGGTCTCTGACCTCCTCCCTATAGGCCGTCTCATCGTTGTCAGTGATCAGGCCTAACACTGTTGTGTCATCGGCAAACTTAATGATGGTGTTCGAGTCGAGCCTGGCCGTGCAGTCATGAGTGAACAGGGAGTACAGGGGGGGACTGAGCACGCACCCCTGAGGGGCCCCCGTGTTGAGGATCAGTGTCAAATGTGTTGTTTCCTACTCTCACCACCTGGGGGTGGCCTGTCAGAAAGTTCAGGATCCAGTTGTAGAGGGAGGTGTTTATTCCCAGGGTCCTCAGTTTAGTGATGCGCTTTGAGGGCACTATGGTGTTGAACGCTGAGCTGTAGTCAATAAACAGCATTCTCACATAGGTGTTCCTTTTATCCAGGTGTGAAAGGACAGTGTGGAATGAAATAGAGATTGCATCATCTATGGATCTGTTGGTGCGGTATGCAAATTGGAGTAGGTCTAGGGTTTCTGGGATAAGGGAGTAGATGTGAGCCATGACAAGCCTAGTTGACTATTTCGTTAAATTTTGCACTATACATTTAAAAAAAAAGCAGCATTAGACATGATTACCTAAACAAACCGACCAGCGCAAATAGACAAAAGCGTGCTATATGGCAGACCAATCCCAACTCATCTCTCGGCATGTCCAGCCCACTCATTATCTCAACCAATCATGGGTAGCGCGAAGGTTGCTGACTTTATCTATGGCTAAACCAACTAGGCTCATTATTTAACCATTCTATTCATATTTAAAGAGGGCAACTTTGTTATTAAGGCACATGAAAGTTCACATGTTCCAGAAGGAATTTCTGCCAAAAAAAACCTATTTTGAATAAAAAATTATTGTTACATTCCTGTGAAGAAGCGACCCGTGACATATGCCTAGTTTCCTGAAACGGGTCAAATATAGAGCCCAAAACTTGGCTAAACTTCAAATCTTTAACATCATCCTCAGCGGAGAATAGAGAATATTGATCTGCTAGTTGATCTTCATGAAATATGACACAAATTAAGTGGAGCATAGAAATGAGTTTAGATCAAAGATGATGCCTGTCATTAAATGAGTTTAGATCAAAGATGATGCCTGTCATTAAATGAGTTTAGATCAAAGATGATGCCTGTCATTAAATGAGTTTAGATCAAAGATGATGCCTGTCATTAAATGAGTTTAGATCAAAGATGATGCCTGTCATTAAATGAGTTTAGATCAAAGATGATGCCTGTCATTAAATGAGTTTAGATCAAAGATGATGCCTGTCATTAAATGAGTTTAGATCAAAGATGATGCCTGTCATAAAATGAGTTTAGATCAAAGATGATGCCTGTCATTAAATGAGTTTAGATCAAAGATGATGACTGTCATTAAATGATGTATGTTTAGATCAAAGATGATGCCTGTCATTAAATGAGTTTAGATCAAAGATGATGCCTGTCATTAAATGAGTTTAGATCAAAGATGATGCCTGTCATTAAATGAGTTTAGATCAAAGATGATGCCTGTCATTAAATGAGTTTAGATCAAAGATGATGCCTGTCATTAAATGAGTTTAGATCAAAGATGATGCCTGTCATTAAATGAGTTTAGATCAAAGCTGTGGTCTGTCATTCAATGATGTATGCTGTGCATAGATAGCTAAGTAGTTCACTCTTTCCTTCAACTCCCTCATTCCCTCCTCTCACTCTAACTCTCTCTCAAAGCTCTCCCTCCCTTTCCTCTTCTCTCTCTCTCCTCTATCTCTCTCTCTCTCTCTCTCCTCTCTCTCTCTATGCACCTTGGCCTCTCTCTCTCTCTTCACCTCTCTCTCTCTCTCTCTCTCTTCTCTCTCTCTCTCTCCTCTCTCTTCTCTGCCCCCTCACTCTCTCTCTCTCTCTCACTCTCTCCAGTCTTAGTCTCTCTCTAGCTACCTCCTCCTAGTATGAGTGAATATGACATTTTTTTCTCTTGTTGTTGTTGTTATTTACGTATGTTTTACCATTCCCCCATCCCCCATTTAATATCAAACAATATGATCTGTGATCTGTCAAAATACAAGAAACTGCCAAAGTACCTGAAACACCAACATAAAGAGTCTTTAATAGGGGCCACCACGAGCCAGAACCGCATCTAAGCCAGAATATCTTCTATCTTCACCTTGACCTATATCTTCTATCTTCACCTTGGCCTATATCTTCTATGCACCTTGGCCTATATATTCTATCTTCACCTTGGCCTATATCTTCTATGCACCTTGGCCTATATCTTCTATCTTCACCTTGGCCTATATCTTCTATGCACCTTGGCCTATATCTTCTATCTTCACCTTGGCCTATATCTTCTATCTTCACCTTGGTCTATATCTTCTATCTTCACCTTGGCCTATATCTTCTATGCACCTTGGCCTATATATTCTATCTTCACCTTGGCCTATATCTTCTATCTTCACCTTGGCCTATATCTTCTATGCACCTTGGCCTATATCTTCTATCTTCACCTTGGCCTATATCTTCTATCTTCACCTTGGCCTATATCTTCTATGCACCTTGGCCTATATCTTCTATCTTCACCTTGGCCTATATCTTCTATGCACCTTGGCCTATATCTTCTATCATCACCTTGGCCTATATCTTCTATCTTCACCTTGGCCTATATCTTCTATGCACCTTGGCCTATATCTTCTATCTTCACCTTGGCCTATATCTTCTATGCACCTTGGCCTATATCTTCTATCTTCACCTTGGCCTATATCTTCTATCTTCACCTTGGCCTATATCTTCTATCTTCACCTTGGCCTATATCTTCTATCTTCACCTTGGCCTATATCTTCTATCTTCACCTTGGCCTATATCTTCTATGCACCTTGGCCTATATCTTCTATCTTCACCTTGGCCTATATCTTCTATGCACCTTGGCCTATATCTTCACCTTGGCCTATATCTTCTATCTTCACCTTGGCCTATATCTTCTATTTTCACCTTGGCCTATATCTTCTATGCACCTTGGCCTATATCTTCTATCTTCACCTTGGCCTATATCTTCTATGCACCTGGGCCTATATCTTCTATCTTCACCTTGGCATATATTCTCCAAGTGTCTGCATCTCTATCGGAGGAATGGAACACCATTCTTTCTTTAAGAAATTCCATAATTTGGTGTTTTGTCGACGGTGGTTTAAAACGCTGTCTGAGGCGGCGCTCCAGAATCTCCCACAACGGTTCAATTAGGTTGAGGTCTGACGACCGAGACGGCTTTTGGCATATGGTTTACATCGTTGTCATGTCCTTCAAACCTTTCAGTGACCACTCCTATCCAGTGGATGGGGGAGGGGCATTGTTGTTCCGGGGGCAAAGCCATGGTAGTCAAAATAATGGATTTTTATACATGACCCTAAGCATGATGGGATGGTTATTGAGTAATTAACTGAGGTACCACACTTGTGTGGAAGCACCTGTTTTGAATATACTTTGTAGCCCTCATTAACTCAAGTGTTTCCAAAATCTTACCTATATATCCTTTGAAAACTATGTTTGAGCTACATTTTTTAGTTTGACGGCGAGTGCATAATTTACAGCAGAGTTGTGTTTGTGTCTCTCTGCTATCCCTCTCTGTGTGGGAGTCTATGTGTCTGTGTGGGAGTCTATGTGTCTGTGTGGGAGTCTATGTGTCTGTGTGGGAGTCTATGTGTCTGTGTGGGAGTCTATGTGTCTCTCTGCTATCCCTCTCTGTGTGGGAGTCTATGTGTCTGTGTGGGAGTCTATGTGTCTGTGTGGGAGTCTAAGTGTCTGTGTGGGAGTCTATGTGTCTGTGTGGGAGTCTATGTGTCTGTGTGGGAGTCTATGTGTCTCTCTCTGTGTGGGAGTCTGTGTCTGTGTGGGAGTCTATGTGTCTGTGTGGGAGTCTATGTGTCTGTGTGGGAGTCTATGTGTCTGTGTGGGAGTCTATGTGTCTCTCTGCTATCCCTCTCTGTGTGGGAGTCTATGTGTCTGTGTGGGAGTCTATGTGTCTGTGTGGGAGTCTAAGTGTCTGTGTGGGAGTCTATGTGTCTGTGTGGGAGTCTATGTGTCTGTGTGGGAGTCTATGTGTCTGTGTGGGAGTCTATGTGTCTGTGTGCTATCCCTCTCTGTGTGGGAGTCTATTTGTCTGTGTGGGAGTCTATGTGTCTGTGTGGGAGTCTATGTGTCTCTCTGCTATCCCTCTCTGTGTGGGAGTCTATGTGTCTGTGTGGGAGTCTATGTGTCTGTGTGGGAGTCTATGTGTCTCTCTGCTATCCCTCTCTGTGTGGGAGTCTATGTGTCTGTGTGGGAGTCTATGTGTCTGTGTGGGAGTCTAGTGTCTGTGTGTCTGTGTGTGGAGTCTATGTGTCTGTGTGGGAGTCTGTGTCTGTGTGGGGAGTCTATGTGTCTGTCTGTGGGAGTCTATGTGTCTGTGTGGGAGTCTATGTGTCTGTGTGGGAGTCTATGTGTCTCTCTCTGTGTGTGAGTCTATGTGTCTGTGTGGGAGTCTATGTGTCTGTGTGGGAGTCTATGTGTCTGTGTGGGAGTCTATGTGTCTGTGTGGGAGTCTAAGTGTCTGTGTGGGAGTCTATGTGTCTGTGTGGGAGTCTATGTGTCTGTGTGGGAGTCTATGTGTCTGTGTGGGAGTCTATGTGTCTCTCTCTGTGTGTGAGTCTATGTGTCTGTGTGTCTGTGTGGGAGTCTATGTGTCTGTGTGGGAGTCTATGTGTCTGTGTGGGAGTCTATGTGTCTGTGTGGGAGTCTATGTGTCTCTCTCTGTGTGGGAGTCTATGTGTCTCTCTGCTATCCCTCTCTGTGTGGGAGTCTATGTGTCTGTGTGGGAGTCTATGTGTCTGTGTGGGAGTCTATGTGTCTGTGTGGGAGTCTATGTGTCTGTGTGCTATCCCTCTCTGTGTGGGAGTCTATGTGTCTGTGTGCGTGTACATGTTCTCGTGAGTGAGTATAATCTCAGATTCAGGTATTCCTCCTTCAGACCAGGTGTTCCTCCTCCAGACCAGGTGTTCCTCCTTCAGACCAGGTGTTCCTCCTCCAGACCAGGTGTTCCTTCCCAGACCAGGTGTTCCTCCTCCAGACCAGGTGTTCCTCCTTCAGACCAGGTGTTCCTCTTCCAGAACAGGTGTTTGTCCAGGTGTTCCTCCTTCAGACCAGGTGTTAATCCTTCAGACCAGGTGTTCCTCCTCCAGACCAGGTGTTCCCCCCCAGACCAGGTGTACCTCCTTCAGACCAAGTGTTCCTATTTTAGACCAGGTGTTCCTCCTTCAGACCAGGTGTTCCTCCTTCAGACCAGGTGTTCCTCCTCCAGACCAGGTGTTCCTCCTTCAGACCAGGTGTTCCTCCTCCAGACCAGGTGTTCCTCCTTCAGACCAGGTGTTCCTATTTCAGACCAGGTGTTCTTCCTCCAGACCAGGTGTTCCTCCATGTGTTCCTCCTCCAAACAAGGTGTTCCTCCTCCAGACCAGGTGTTCCTCCTCCAGACCAGGTGTTCCTCCAGGTGTTCCTCCTCCAGACCAGGTGTTCCTCCTCCAGACCAGGTGTTCCTCCTCCAGACCAGGTGTTCCTCCAGGTGTTCCTCCTCCAGACCAGGTGTTCCTCCAGGTGTTCCTCCTCCAGACCAGGTGTTCCTCCTCCAGACCAGGTGTTCCTCCAGGTGTTCCACCTTCAGACCAGGTGTTCCTCCTTCAGACCAGGTGTTCCTATTTCAGACCAGGTGTTCCTCCTTCAGACCAGGTGTTCCTATTTCAGACCAGGTGTTCCTCCGTCAGACCAGGTGTTACTTCGTCAGACCAGGTGTTCCTCCTTCAGACCAGGTGTTCCTCCGTCAGACCAGGTGTTACTTCGTCAGACCAGGTGTTCCTATTTCAGACCAGGTGTTCCTCCTTCAGACCAGGTGTTCTATTTCAGACCAGGTGTTCCTATTTCAGACCAGGTGTTCCTCCGTCAGACCAGGTGTTACTTTGTCAGACCAGGTGTTCCTCCTTCAGACCAGGTGTTCCTCCGTCAGACCAGGTGTTACTTTGTCAGACCAGGTGTTCCTATTTCAGACCAGGTGTTCCTCCTTCAGACCAGGTGTTCCTATTTCAGACCAGGTGTTCCTCCTTCAGACCAGGTGTTCCTCCTTCAGACCAGGTGTTCCTATTTCAGACCAGGTGTTCCTCCGTCAGACCAGGTGTTACTTCGTCAGACCAGGTGTTCCTATTTCAGACCAGGTGTTCCTCCTTCAGACCAGGTGTTCCTATTTCAGACCAGGTGTTCCTCCTTCAGACCAGGTGTTCCTATTTCAGACCAGGTGTTCCTCCTTCCGACCAGGTGTTCCTCCGTCAGACTATTCCCTATGTAGTACACTACTTTTTCCCAAGGCCCATAGGACTCTGGTCCAAGCTCGTGTGCTCTGTAGGGAAAAATATGCAATTTGGGACCTACACCCGATTTTCAAGGTGGGTATTCCAAGCACCTCGGAAAACTTGACAGCGCATTTGACTTGACAGATACACTCACGCACACACACACACACACACACACACACACACACACACACACACACACACACACACACACACACACACACACACACACACACACACACACACACACACACACACACACACACACACAAACACACACACACACACACACAAGCACTCTGTCAGATCCCTGCTCGACCTGAATGGAAAGGGCACATGGTAAGGAACACTGTGATGTGTGCTGAATAGATGATTCATTAATTTGTTACTTTCCCCAACTGCACCCTATCTCCTACATAGTACACTAATTTTGACAAGAGTCCTCTGGAGCCCTATTGGCCTGGGACCAAAAGTAGTGCACACTACGCAGGGAATAGGGTGTCATTTGGGACACAGATCCCATTCTCCTCAAGTTGTTGGTCTGTATTCTGCATGCATTTCTCTCTTCCTCCGTTCTTCTCCAGTCCTCCTTTCACTCTTTCCGTCAACGGGAAGGATGCGTCGACGTTGCACCTGCTCTCATTCATTCACCCCCCTCTTCTTCTTCTTCCTGGGACTGGTGCTGATCATCTATTCTCCTCTGACACGTCCTCCTGGGCCTCAGACAGCTGCTCCATGCCAAGAGTGTGGCAAAGCTGTCATCAAGGCAAAAATGGCGGCTACTAATGAAGAATCTCAAAGAATCTCAAACAAAAATTTATAATTTTTTGGTTACTGCATGATTACATATGTCTTCACTATTATTCTACAATGTAGAAAATAGTACAAAACAATTAAGATAAACCTTTGAATGAGTAGGTGTGTCCAAACGTTTGACTGGTACTGTATGTTAAATGAGTAAAGGAGTAAAGGTAAACGTTATTGAAGTGACTAGTGTTTAAAGTGGCCAGTGACTCCAAGTCTATGTATATGGGGCAGCAGCCTCTAAGGTGCAGGGTTGAGTAACCAGTGACTCCAAGTCTATGTATATGGGGCAGCAGCCTCTAAGGTGCAGGGTTGAGTAACCAGTGACTCCAAGTCTATGTATATGGGGCAGCAGCCTCAAAGGTGCAGGGTTGAGTAACCAGTGACTCCAAGTCTATGTATATGGGGCAGCAGCCTCAAAGGTGCAGGGTTGAGTAACCAGTGACTCCAAGTCTATGTATATGGGGCAGCAGCCTCTAAGGTGCAGGGTTGAGTAACCAGTGACTCCAAGTCTATGTATATGGGGCAGCAGCCTCTAAGGTGCAGGGTTGAGTAACCAGTGACTCCAAGTCTATGTATATGGGGCAGCAGCCTCTAAGGTGCAGGGTTGAGTAACCAGTGACTCCAAGTCTATGTATATGGGGCAGCAGCCTCTAAGGTGCAGGGTTGAGTAACCAGTGACTCCAAGTCTATGTATATGGGGCAGCAGCCTCTAAGGTGCAGGGTTGAGTAACCAGTGACTCCAAGTCTATGTATATGGGGCAGCAGCCTCTAAGGTGCACGGTTGAGTAACCAGTGACTCCAAGTCTATGTATATGGGGCAGCAGCCTCTAAGGTGCAGGGTTGAGTAACCAGTGACTCCAAGTCTATGTATATGGGGCAGCAGCCTCTAAGGTGCAGGGTTGAGTAACCAGTGACTCCAAGTCTATGTATATGGGGCAGCAGCCTCTAAGGTGCACGGTTGAGTAACCAGTGACTCCAAGTCTATGTATATGGGGCAGCAGCCTCTAAGGTGCAGGGTTGAGTAACCAGTGACTCCAAGTCTATGTATATGGGGCAGCAGCCTCAAAGGTGCAGGGTTGAGTAACCAGTGACTCCAAGTCTATGTATATGGGGCAGCAGCCTCAAAGGTGCAGGGTTGAGTAACCAGTGACTCCAAGTCTATGTATATGGGGCAGCAGCCTCTAAGGTGCAGGGTTGAGTAACCAGTGACTCCAAGTCTATGTATATGGGGCAGCAGCCTCTAAGGTGCAGGGTTGAGTAACCAGTGACTCCAAGTCTATGTATATGGGGCAGCAGCCTCTAAGGTGCAGGGTTGAGTAACCAGTGACTCCAAGTCTATGTATATGGGGCAGCAGCCTCTAAGGTGCAGGGTTGAGTAACCAGTGACTCCAAGTCTATGTATATGGGGCAGCAGCCTCAAAGGTGCAGGGTTGAGTAACCAGTGACTCCAAGTCTATGTATATGGGGCAGCAGCCTCAAAGGTGCAGGGTTGAGTAACCAGTGACTCCAAGTCTATGTATATGGGGCAGCAGCCTCTAAGGTGCAGGGTTGAGTAACCAGTGACTCCAAGTCTATGTATATGGGGCAGCAGCCTCAAAGGTGCACGGTTGAGTAACCAGTGACTCCAAGTCTATGTATATGGGGCAGCAGCCTCTAAGGTGCAGGGTTGAGTAACCAGTGACTCCAAGTCTATGTATATGGGGCAGCAGCCTCAAAGGTGCAGGGTTGAGTAACCAGTGACTCCAAGTCTATGTATATGGGGCAGCAGCCTCTAAGGTGCAGGGTTGAGTAACCAGTGACTCCAAGTCTATGTATATGGGGCAGCAGCCTCAAAGGTGCAGGGTTGAGTAACCAGTGACTCCAAGTCTATGTATATGGGGCAGCAGCCTCTAAGGTGCAGGGTTGAGTAACCAGTGACTCCAAGTCTATGTATATGGGGCAGCAGCCTCTAAGGTGCAGGGTTGAGTAACCAGTGACTCCAAGTCTATGTATATGGGGCAGCAGCCTCTAAGGTGCAGGGTTGAGTAACCAGTGACTCCAAGTCTATGTATATGGGGCAGCAGCCTCTAAGGTGCAGGGTTGAGTAACCAGTGACTCCAAGTCTATGTATATGGGGCAGCAGCCTCAAAGGTGCAGGGTTGAGTAACCAGTGACTCCAAGTCTATGTATATGGGGCAGCAGCCTCAAGGTGCAGGGTTGAGTAACCAGTGACTCCAAGTCTATGTATATGGGGCAGCAGCCTCAAAGGTGCAGGGTTGAGTAACCAGTGACTCCAAGTCTATGTATATGGGGCAGCAGCCTCAAAGGTGCAGGGTTGAGTAACCAGTGACTCCAAGTCTATGTATATGGGGCAGCAGCCTCAAAGGTGCAGGGTTGAGTAACCAGTGACTCCAAGTCTATGTATATGGGGCAGCAGCCTCAAAGGTGCAGGGTTGAGTAACCAGTGACTCCAAGTCTATGTATATGGGGCAGCAGCCTCAAAGGTGCACGGTTGAGTAACCAGTGACTCCAAGTCTATGTATATGGGGCAGCAGCCTCAAGGTGCAGGGTTGAGTAACCAGTGACTCCAAGTCTATGTATATGGGGCAGCAGCCTCTAAGGTGCAGGGTTGAGTAACCAGTGACTCCAAGTCTATGTATATGGGGCAGCAGCCTCAAAGGTGCAGGGTTGAGTAACCAGTGACTCCAAGTCTATGTATATGGGGCAGCAGCCTCAAAGGTGCAGGGTTGAGTAACCAGTGACTCCAAGTCTATGTATATGGGGCAGCAGCCTCTAAGGTGCAGGGTTGAGTAACCAGTGACTCCAAGTCTATGTATATGGGGCAGCAGCCTCTAAGGTGCAGGGTTGAGTAACCAGTGACTCCAAGTCTATGTATATGGGGCAGCAGCCTCTAAGGTGGTTGAGTAACCAGTGACTCCAAGTCTATGTATATGGGGCAGCAGCCTCTAAGGTGCAGGGTTGAGTAACCAGTGACTCCAAGTCTATGTATATGGGGCAGCAGCCTCTAAGGTGCAGGGTTGAGTAACCAGTGACTCCAAGTCTATGTATATGGGGCAGCAGCCTCTAAGGTGCACAGTTGAGTAACCAGTGACTCCAAGTCTATGTATATGGGGCAGCAGCCTCTAAGGTGCACGGTTGAGTAACCAGTGACTCCAAGTCTATGTATATTCTTCAGCCTCCAAGTCTAAGGTGCAGGGTTGAGTAACCAGTGACTCCAAGTCTATGTATATGGGGCAGCAGCCTCTAAGGTGCAGGGTTGAGTAACCAGTGACTCCAAGTCTATGTTATGGGGCAGCAGCCTCAAAGGTGCAGGGTTGAGTAACCAGTGACTCCAAGTCTATGTATATGGGGCAGCAGCCTCTAAGGTGCAGGGTTGAGTAACCAGTGACTCCAAGTCTATGTATATGGGGCAGCAGCCTCTAAGGTGCAGGGTTGAGTAACCAGTGACTCCAAGTCTATGTATATGGGGCAGCAGCCTCTAAGGTGCAAGGTGCAGGGTTGAGTAACCAGTGACTCCAAGTCTATGTATATGGGGCAGCAGCCTCAAGGTGCACGGTTGAGTAACCAGTGACTCCAAGTCTATGTATATGGGGCAGCAGCCTCTAAGGTGGGTTGAGTAACCAGTGACTCCAAGTCTATGTATATGGGGCAGCAGCCTCAAGGTGCCGGTTGAGTAACCAGTGACTCCAAGTCTATGTATATGGCCTCAAGGTGCACGGTTGAGTAACCAGTGACTCCAAGTCTATGTATATGGGGCAGCAGCCTCAAGGTGCACGGTTGAGTAACCAGTGACTCCAAGTCTATGTATATGGGGCAGCAGCCTCAAAGGTGCAGGGTTGAGTAACCAGTGACTCCAAGTCTATGTATATGGGGCAGCAGCCTCTACCAGGTGCAGGGTTGAGTAACCAGTGACTCCAAGTCTATGTATATGGGGCAGCAGCCTCAAGGTGCAGGGTTGAGTAACCAGTGACTCCAAGTCTATGTATATGGGGCAGCAGCCTCTAAGGTGCACGGTTGAGTAACCAGTGACTCCAAGTCTATGTATATGGGGCAGCAGCCTCAAAGGTGCAGGGTTGAGTAACCAGTGACTCCAAGTCTATGTATATGGGGCACAGCCTCTAAGGTGCAGGGTTGAGTAACCAGTGACTCCAAGTCTATGTATATGGGGCAGCAGCCTCTAAGGTGCAGGGTTGAGTAACCAGTGACTCCAAGTCTATGTATATGGGGCAGCAGCCTCTAAGGTGCAGGGTTGAGTAACCAGTGACTCCAAGTCTATGTATATGGGGCAGCAGCCTCAAGGTGCACGGTTGAGTAACCAGTGACTCCAAGTCTATGTATATGGGGCAGCAGCCTCAAAGGTGCACGGTTGAGTAACCAGTGACTCCAAGTCTATGTATATGGGGCAGCAGCCTCAAAGGTGCACGGTTGAGTAACCAGTGACTCCAAGTCTATGTATATGGGGCAGCAGCCTCTAAGGTGCACGGTTGAGTAACCAGTGACTCCAAGTCTATGTATATGGGGCAGCAGCCTCAAAGGTGCAGGGTTGAGTAACCAGTGACTCCAAGTCTATGTATATGGGGCAGCAGCCTCTAAGGTGCAGGGTTGAGTAACCAGTGACTCCAAGTCTATGTATATGGGGCAGCAGCCTCAAGGTGCAGGGTTGAGTAACCAGTGACTCCAAGTCTATGTATATGGGGCAGCAGCCTCAAAGGTGCAGGGTTGAGTAACCAGTGACTCCAAGTCTATGTATATGGGGCAGCAGCCTCAAGGTGCAGGGTTGAGTAACCAGTGACTCCAAGTCTATGTATATGGGGCAGCAGCCTCAAGGTGCAGGTTGAGTAACCAGTGACTCCAAGTCTATGTATATGGGGCAGCAGCCTCAAAGGTGCAGGGGTTGAGTAACCAGTGACTCCAAGTCTATGTATATGGGGCAGCAGCCTCTAAGGTGCAGGGTTGAGTAACCAGTGACTCCAAGTCTATGTATATGGGGCAGCAGCCTCAAAGGTGCACGGTTGAGTAACCAGTGACTCCAAGTCTATGTATATGGGGCAGCAGCCTCTAGAGGTGCAGGGTTGAGTAACCAGTGACTCCAAGTCTATGTATATGGGGCAGCAGCCTCAAAGGTGCACGGTTGAGTAACCAGTGACTCCAAGTCTATGTATATGGGGCAGCAGCCTCTAAGGTGCAGGTTGAGTAACCAGTGACTCCAAGTCTATGTATATGGGGCAGCAGCCTCCAAGGTGCAGTCAGAAGGTGAGTAGTGACCAGTGACTCCAAGTCTATGTATATGGGGCAGCAGCCTCAAAGGTGCAGGGTTGAGTAACCAGTGACTCCAAGTCTATGTATATGGGGCAGCAGCCTCAAAGGTGCAGGGTTGAGTAACCAGTGACTCCAAGTCTATGTATTGGGGCAGCAGCCTCAAGGTGCAGGTTAGTAACCAGTGACTCCAAGTCTATGTATATGGGGCAGCAGCCTCTAAGGTGCAGGGTTAGTAACCAGTGACTCCAAGTCTGATGGGGCAGCAGCCTCAAAGGTGCAGGTTGAGTAACCAGTGACTCCAAGTCTATGTATATGGGGCAGCAGCCTCTAAGGTGCAGGGTTGAGTAACCAGTGACTCCAAGTCTATGTATATGGGGCAGCAGCCTCAAAGGTGCAGGTTAGTTGAGTAACCAGTGACTCCAAGTCTATGTATATGGGGCAGCAGCCTCTAAGGTGCACTGGTTGAGTAACCAGTGACTCCAAGTCTATGTATATGGGGCAGCAGCCTCAAAGGTGCAGGGTTGAGTAACCAGTGACTCCAAGTCTATGTATATGGGCAGCAGCCTCTAAGGTGCGGTTGAGGTTGAGTAACCAGTGACTCCAAGTCTATGTATATGGGGCAGCAGCCTCTAAGGTGCAGGGGTTGAGTAACCAGTGACTCCAAGGCTATGGGGCAGCAGCCTCTAAGGTGCAGGGTTGAGTAACCAGTGACTCCAAGTCTATGTATATGGGGCAGCAGCCTCTAAGGTGCAGGGTTGAGTAACCAGTGACTCCAAGTCTAACCAGCATGTATATGGGGCAGCAGCCTCAAAGGTGCAGGGTTGAGTAACCAGTGACTCCAAGTCTATGTATATGGGGCAGCAGCCTCAAGGTGCAGTTGAGTAACCAGTGACTCCAAGTCTATGTATATGGGGCAGCAGCCTCAAGGTGCAGTTGAGTAACCAGTGACTCCAGTCTGATATGGGGCAGCAGCCTCTAAGGTGCAGGTTGAGTAACCAGTGACTCCAGTCTGTATATGGGGCAGCAGCCTCTAAGGTGCAGGGTTGAGTAACCAGTGACTCCAAGTCTATGTATATGGGGCAGCAGCCTCTAAGGTGCAAGGTTGAGTAACCAGTGACTCCTGTATATGGGGCAGCAGCCTCTAAGGTGCAGGTTGAGTAACCAGTGACTCCAAGTCTATGTATATGGGGCAGCAGCCTCAAGGTGCAGGGTTGAGTAACCAGTGACTCCCAAGTCTCTATGGCAAGGTGGTTGAGTAACCAGTGACTCCAAGTCTGTATCAGGCAGCCTCTAAGGTGCAGGGTTGAGTAACCAGTGACTCCAAGTCTATGTATATGGGGCAGCAGCCTCAAAGGTGCAGGTTGAGTAACCAGTGACTCCAAGTCTATGTATATGGGGCAGCAGCCTCAAGGTGCACAGCAGTGACTCTATAGGTAGCAGCCAGGTGGTTGAGTAAGCCAGTGACTCCAAGTCTAGGTATATGGGGCAGCAGCCTCAAGGTGCAGGTTGAGTAACCAGTGACTCCAAGTCTATGTATATGGGGCAGCAGCCTCTAAGGTGCAGGGTTGAGTAACCAGTGACTCCAAGTCTATGTATATGGGGCAGCAGCCTCAAAGGTGCAGGGTTGAGTAACCAGTGACTCCAAGTCATGTATATGGGGGGCAGCAGCCTGACTCCAAGGTAGACAGGGTTGAGTAACCAGTGACTCCAAGTCTATGTATATGGGGCAGCAGCCTCAAAGGTGCAGGGTTGAGTAACCAGTGACTCCAAGTCTATGTATATGGGGCAGCACTCAAGGTGCAGGGTTGAGTAACCAGTGACTCCAAGTCTATGTATATGGGGCAGCAGCCTCTAAGGTGCACTGAGTAACCAGTGACTCCAAGTCTATGTTATGGGGCAGCAGCCTCTAAGGTGCAGGGTTGAGTAACCAGTGACTCCAAGTCTATGATGGGGCAGGCTCAAGGTGCAGGGTTGAGTAACCAGTGACTCCAGTCTATGTATATGGGGCAGCAGCCTCTAAGGTGCAGGGTTGAGTAACCAGTGACTCCAAGTCTATGTATATGGGGCAGCAGCCTGGTGCAGGTTGAGTAACCAGTGACTCCAAGTCTATGATATGGGGCAGCAGCCTCTAAGGTGCAGGGTTGAGTAACCAGTGACTCCAAGTCTATGTATATGGGGCAGCAGCCTCAAAGGTGCACGGTTGAGTAACCAGTGACTCCAAGTCTATGTATATGGGGCAGCAGCCTCTAAGGTGCAGGGTTGAGTAACCAGTGACTCCAAGTCTATGTATATGGGGCAGCAGCCTCAAAGGTGACAGGTTGAGTAACCAGTGACTCCAGTCTATGTATATGGGGCAGCAGTATATGGGGCAGCAGCCTCTAAGGTGCAGGGTTGAGTAACCAGTGACTCCAAGTCACTGTATATGGGGCAGCAGCCTCAAAGGTGCACGGTTGAGTAACCAGTGACTCCAAGTCTATGTATATGGGGCAGCAGCCTCAAGGTGCACAGTTGAGTAACCAGTGACTCCAAGTCTATGTATATGGGGCAGCAGTGACTCAAAAGGCAGCAGCCTAGGTTGAGTAACCAGTGACTCCAAGTCTATGTATATGGGGCAGCAGCCTCAAAGGTGCAGGTTGAGTAACCAGTGACTCCAAGTCTATGTATATGGGGCAGCAGCCTCAAGGTGCAGGGTTGAGTAACCAGTGACTCCAAGTCTATGTATATGGGGCAGCAGCCTCTAAGGTGCAGGTTGAGTAACCAGTGACTCCAAGTCTATGTATATGGGGCAGCAGCCTTAAGGTGCAGGTTGAGTAACCAGTGACTCCAAGTCTATGTATATGGGGCAGCAGCCTCAAAGGTGCACGGTTGAGTAACCAGTGACTCCAAGTCTATGTATATGGGGCAGCAGCCTCAAAGGTGCACGGTTGAGTAACCAGTGACTCCAAGTCTATGTATATGGGGCAGCAGCCTCAAAGGTGCACGGTTGAGTAACCAGATGGAAGCCGGCTAGCGATGGCTATTTAACAGTGTGATGGACTTGAGATAGAAGCTGTTTTTCAGTCTCTCGGTCCCAGCTTTGATTGACCTGTGCTGACCTCGTCTTCTGGATGAACAAGCCATGGCTCAGGTGGTTGATGTCCTTGATTATCTTTTTGACCTTCCTGGGACATTGGGTGCTGTAGTTGTCCTGGAGGGTGGGCACTGCCCGGTGAAGCGTTAGGCAGACCTCATCACCCTCTGAGGAGCCCTGTGGTTGCGGGGAGTGTAGTTACCATACCAGGTGGTGATATCTCAATTGCGTAGCTGTAAAAGTTTGTGAGGGTCTTAGGGACCAAGCCACATTTCTTCAGCCTCCTGAAGCCTTTCCTCACCACACTGTCTGTGTGGGTGGACCATTTCAGATCGTCAGTGATGTGTATAACTAGGATCTTGGAGCTTTTCACCTTCTCCACTGTGGTCCCGTCAACATGGACAGGGGCGTGCTGTCTCTGTTGTCTCCTGGAGTCCACGATCAGCTCTTTTATTTTGTTCATGTTGAGGTTATTTTCATGGTACCACTCCGCCAGGGCCCTCACCTCCTCCCTGTGGATTGTCCACTCCGCCAGGGCCCTCACCTCTCCTTGTAGACTGTCCACTCCGCCAGGGCCCTCACCTCCTCCCTGTGGACTGTCCACTCCGCCAGGGCCCTCACCTCCTCCCTGTGGACTGTCCACTCCGCCAGGGCCCTCACCTCCTCCCTGTAGACTGTCCACTCCTCCAGGGCCCTCACCTCCTCCCTGTAGACTGTACACTCCGCCAGGGCCCTCACCTACTCCCTGTGGACTGTCCACTCCGCCAGGGCCCTCACCTCCTCCCTGTGGACTGTCCACTCCGCCAGGGACCTCACCTCCTCCCTGTAGACTGTCCACTCCGCCAGGGCCCTCACCTCCTCCCTGTAGACTGTCCACTCCTCCAGGGCCCTCACCTCCTCCCTGTAGACTGTCCATTCCGCCAGGGCCCTCACCTCCTCAATGTAGACTGTCCACTCCTCCAGGGCCCTCACCTCCTCCCTGTAGACTGTCCACTCCTCCAGGGCCCTCACCTACTCCCTGTAGACTGTCCACTCCGCCAGGGCCCTCACCTCCTCCCTATGGACTGTCCACTACAGCCCTCACCTCCTCCCTGTAGACTGTCCACTCCACCAGGGACCTCACCTCCTCCCTGTAGACTGTCAACTCCTCCAGGGCCCTCACCTCCTCCCTGTAGACTGTCAACTCCTCCAGGGCCCTCACCTACTCCCTGTGGACTGTCCACTCCGCCAGGTCCCTCACCTCCTCCCTGTAGACTGTCCACTCCGCCAGGGCCCTCACCTACTCCCTGTAGACTGTCCACTAGGGACCTCGCCTCCTCCTGTGGACTGTCCAGGCTAGGGCCTCACCTCCTCCCTATGGACTGTCCACTCCGCCAGGGCCCTCACCCCTCCCAGACTGTCCACCAGGCCCTCACCTCCTCCCTTAGACTGTCCACTACAGGGCCCTCACCTCCTCCCTGTAGACTGTCCACTCCTCCAGGGCCCTCACCTCCTCCCTGTAGACTGTCCATTCCGCCAGGGCCCTCACCTCCTCCCTGTAGACTGTCCACTCCGCCAGGGCCCTCACCTCCTCCCTGTGGACTGTCCACTCCGCCAGGGCCCTCCCCTACTCCCTGTAGATTGTCCACTCCGCCAGGGCCCTCACCCCCTCCCTGTAGACTGTCCACTCCGCCAGGGCCCTCACCTCCTCCCTGTGGACTGTTCACTCCGCCAGGGCCCTCACCTCCTCCCTGTAGACTGTCCACTCCGCCAGGGACCTCACCTCCTCCCTGTAGACTGTCAACTCCTCCAGGGCCCTCACCTCCTCCCTGTAGACTGTCAACTCCTCCAGGGCCCTCACCTCCTCCCTGTAGACTGTCCACTCCGCCAGGGACCTCACCTCCTCCCTGTAGACTGTCCACTCCTCCAGGGCCCTCACCTCCTCCCTGTAGACTGTCCACTCCGCCAGGGACCTCCCTACTCCCTGTAGACTGTCCACTCCGCCAGGGACCTCACCTCCTCCCTGTAGACTGACCACTCCATTGTTTGTAATCAGGCTACTGATTTGTCATCTGCAAACTAGATGATTGAGTTGGAGATGTGTGTGATCAGGATAGACTAGGTTAGACTAGGTTACTACAGTACTGATCAGGCTAGAATAGGTTACTACAGTACTGATCAGGCTAGAGTAGGTTAGACTAGGTTACTACAGCACTGATCAGGCTAGACTAGGTTACTACAGTACTGATCAGGCTAGAATAGGTTACTACAGCACTGATCAGGCTAGACTAGGTGACTACAGCACCGATCAGGCTAGAATAGGTTACTACAGCACTGATCAGGCTAGACTAGGTTAAACTAGGTTACTACAGCACTGATCGGGTTAGACTAGGTTAGACTAGGTTACTACAGCACTGATCAGGCTAGAATAGGTTACTACAGCACTGATCAGGATAGACTAGGTTAGACTAGGTTACTACAGTACTGATCAGGCTAGAATGGGTTACTACAGTACTGATCAGGCTAGACTAGGTTACTACAGCACTGATCAGGCTAGACTAGGTTAAACTAGGTTACTACAGCACTGATCGGGTTAGACTAGGTTACTACAGTACTGATCAGGCTAGAATAGGTTACTACAGCACTGATCAGGCTAGACTAGGTTAAACTAGGTTACTACAGCACTGATCGGGTTAGACTAGGTTAGACTAGGTTACTACAGTACTGATCAGGCTAGACTAGGTTAGACTAGGTTACTACAGCACTGATCGGGTTAGACTAGGTTAGACTAGGTTACTACAGTACTGATCAGGCTAGACTAGGTTAGACTAGGTTACTACAGTACTGATCAGGCTAGACTAGGTTAGACTAGGTTACTACAGCACTAATCAGGCTAGACTAGGTTAGACTAGGTTAGACTAGGTTACTACAGCACTGATCAGGCTAGACTAGGTTACTACAGCACTGATCAGGCTAGACTAGGTTACTACAGCACTGATCAGGCTAGACTAGGTTACTACAGCACTGATCAGGCTAGACTAGGTTAGACTAGGTTACTACAGTACTGATCAGGCTAGACTAGGTTAGACTAGGTTACTACAGTACTGATCAGGCTAGACTAGGTTAGACTAGGTTACTACAGCACTGATCAGGTTAGAATAGGTTACTACAGCACTGATCAGGTTAGAATAGGTTACTACAGCACTGATCAGGCTAGACTAGGTTACTACAGCACTGATCAGGCTAGACTAGGTTACTACAGCACTGATCAGGCTAGACTAGGTTACTACAGCACTGATCAGGTTAGACTAGGTTACTACAGCACTGAGCTGGCTAGAATAGGTTACTACAGCGCTGATCAGGCTAGACTAGGTTACTACAGCACTGATCAGGCTAGAATAGGTTACTACAGCACTGATCAGGCTAGACTAGGTTAGACTAGGTTACTACAGCACTGATCAGGCTAGACTAGGTTAGACTAAGTTACTACAGCACTGATCAGGCTAGAATAGGTTACTACAGCACTGATCAGGCTAGACTAGGTTAGACTAGGTTACTACAGCACTGATCAGGCTAGACTAGGTTACTACAGCACTGATAAGGCTAGACTAGGTTAGACTAGGTTACCACAGCACTGATCAGGCTAGACTAGGTTACTACAGTACTGATCAGGCTAGACTAGGTTAGACTAGGTTACTACAGTACTGATCAGGCTAGACTAGGTTAGACTAGGTTACTACAGTACTGATTACATTTACATTTACATTTAAGTCAGGCTAGACTAGGTTAGACTAGGTTAGACTAGGTTACTACAGTACTGATCAGGCTAGACTAGGTTAGACTAGGTTACTACAGCACTAATCAGGCTAGACTAGGTTAGACTAGGTTACTACAGCACTAATCAGGTTAGAATAGGTTAGACTAGGTTTACGACAGCACTAATCAGGCTAGAATACGTTACTACAGCACTGATCAGGCTAGACTAGGTTACTACAGCACTGATCAGGCTAGACTAGGTTACTACAGCACTGATCAGGCTAGAATAGGTTACTACAGCACTGATCAGGCTAGAATAGGTTACTACAGCACTGATCAGGCTAGACTAGATTAGACTAAGTTACTACAGCACTGATCAGGCTAGACTAGGTTAGACTAAGTTACTACAGCACTGATCAGGCTAGACTAGATTAGACTAAGTTACTACAGCACTGATCAGGCTAGACTAGATTAGACTAAGTTACTACAGCACTGATCAGGCTAGAATAGGTTACTACAGCACTGATCAGGCTAGACTAGGTTAGACTAGGTTACTACAGCACTGATCAGGCTAGACTAGATTAGACTAAGTTACTACAGCACTGATCAGGCTAGAATAGGTTACTACAGCACTGATCAGGCTAGACTAGGTTAGACTAGGTTAGACTAGGTTACTACAGCACTGATCAGGCTAGAATAGGTTACTACAGCACTGATCAGGCTAGACTAGGTTAGACTAGGTTAGACTAGGTTACTACAGCACTGATAAGGCTAGACTAGGTTAGACTAGGTTACCACAGCACTGATCCGGCTAGACTAGGTTACTACAGCACTGATAAGGCTAGACTAGGTTAGACTAGGTTACCACAGCACTGATCCGGCTAGACTAGGTTAGACTGGGATACTGCAGCACTAATCAGACTAGACTAGGTTAGACTAGGTTAGGTTACTACAGCACTGATCAGGTTAGACTAGGTTAGACTAGGTTAGGTTACTACAGCACTGATTAAGTTAGACTAGGTTAGGTTACTACAGCACTGATCAGGTTAGACTAGGTTAGACTAGGTTAGGTTACTACAGCACTGATTAAGTTAGACTAGGTTAGACTAGGTTAGGTTACTACAGCACTGATCAGGTTAGACTAGGTTAGACTAGGTTAGGTTACTACAGCGCTGATTAAGTTAGACTAGGTTAGGTTACTACAGCACTGATCAGGTTAGACTAGGTTAGACTAGGTTAGGTTACTACAGTACTGATCAGGCTAGACTAGGTTAGACTGGGATACTACAGCACTGATCAGGCTAGACTAGGTTAGACTAGGTTACTACAGCACTGATCAGGCTAGACTAGGTTAGACTAGGTTAGGTTACTACAGCACTAATCAGGTTAGACTACGTTAGACTAGGTTAGACTGGGATACTGCAGCACTGATCAGGCTAGACTAGGTTACTACAGCACTGATCAGGTTAAACTAGGTTAGACTAGGTTAGACTAGGTTACTACAGCACTGATCAGGTTAAACTAGGTTAGACTAGGTTAGACTAGGTTACTACAGCACTGATCAGGTTAGACTAGTTTACTACAGCACTGATCAGGTTAGACTAGGTTACTACAGCACTGATCAGGCTAGACTAGGTTACTACAGCACTGATCAGGTTAGACTGGGTTAGACTAAGTTACTACAGCACTGATCAGGCTAGAATAGGTTACTACAGCACTGATCAGGTTAAACTAGGTTAGACTAGGTTAGACTAGGTTAGACTAGGTTAGACTAGGTTACTACAGCACTGATCAGGTTAGACTAGGTTAGACTAAGTTAGACTAGGTTAGACTAAGTTAGACTAGGTTAGACTAGGTTACTACAGCACTGATCAGGTTAGACTAGGTTAGACTAGGTTAGACTAGGTTAGACTAGGTTAGGTTACTACAGCACTGATCAGGTTAGACTAGGTTAGACTATGTTAGACTAGGTTAGGTTACTACAGCACTGATCAGGTTAGACTAGGTTAGACTAGGTTAGGTTACTACAGTACTGATCAGGCTAGACTAGGTTAGACTGGGATACTACAGCACTGATCAGGCTAGACTAGGTTAGACTAGGTTACTACAGCACTGATCAGGCTAGACTAGGTTAGACTAGGTTAGGTTACTACAGCACTGATCAGGTTAGACTAGGTTAGACTAGGTTAGACTGGGATACTGCAGCACTGATCAGGCTAGACTAGGTTACTACAGCACTGATCAGGTTAAACTAGGTTAGACTAGGTTAGACTAGGTTACTACAGCACTGATCAGGTTAAACTAGGTTAGACTAGGTTAGACTAGGTTACTACAGCACTGATCAGGTTAGACTAGGTTACTACAGCACTGATCAGGTTAGACTAGGTTACTACAGCACTGATCAGGCTAGACTAGGTTACTACAGCACTGATCAGGTTAGACTAGGTTAGACTAGGTTAGGTTACTACAGCACTGATCAGGTTAGACTAGGTTAGACTAGGTTAGACTAGGTTACTACAGCACTGATCAGGTTAGACTAGGTTAGACTAGGTTAGACTAGGTTACTACAGCACTGATCAGGTTAGACTAGGTTAGACTAGGTTAGACTAGGTTAGACTAGGTTACTACAGCACTGATCAGGTTAGACTAGGTTAGACTAGGTTACTACAGCACTGATCAGGTTAGACTAGGTTAGACTAAGTTAGACTAGGTTAGACTAAGTTAGACTAGGTTAGACTAGGTTACTACAGCACTGATGAGGTTAGACTAGGTTACATACAGTGATCAGGTTAGACTAGGTTACTACAGCACTGATCAGGCTAGACTAGGTTACTACAGCACTGAGGGTTAGACTAGGTTAGAGGTTAGGTTACTACAGCACTGAGGGTTAGACTAGGTTAGACTAGGGACTAGGTTACTACAGCACTGATCAGGTTAGACTAGGTTAGACTAGGGGACTAGGTTACTACAGCACTGATCAGGTTAGACTAGGTTAGACTAGGTTAGACGAGGTTACTACAGCACTGATCAGGTTAGACTAGGTTAGACTAGGTTAGACTAGGTTAGACTAGGTTAGGTTACTACAGCACTGATCAGGTTAGACTAGGTTAGACTATGTTAGACTAGGTTAGGTTACTACAGCACTGATCAGGTTAGACTACAGACTAGGTTAGGTTACTACAGTACTGATCAGGCTAGACTAGGTTAGACTGGGATACTACAGCACTGATCAGGCTAGACTAGGTTAGACTAGGTTACTACAGCACTGATCAGGCTAGACTAGGTTAGACTAGGTTAGGTTACTACAGCACTGATCAGGTTAGACTAGGTTAGACTAGGTTAGACTGGGATACTGCAGCACTGATCAGGCTAGACTAGGTTACTACAGCACTGATCAGGTTAAACTAGGTTAGACTAGGTTAGACTAGGTTACTACAGCACTGATCAGGATAAACTAGGTTAGACTAGGTTAGACTAGGTTACTACAGCACTGATCAGGTTAGACTAGGTTACTACAGCACTGATCAGGTTAGACTAGGTTACTACAGCACTGATCAGTCTAGACTAGGTTACTACAGCACTGATCAGGTTAGACTAGGTTAGACTAGGTTAGACTAGGTTAGGTTACTACAGCACTGATCAGGTTAGACTAGGTTAGACTAGGTTAGACTAGGTTAGACTAGGTTACTACAGCACTGATCAGGTTAGACTAGGTTAGACTAAGTTAGACTAGGTTAGACTAAGTTAGACTAGGTTAGACTAGGTTACTACAGCACTGATCAGGTTAGACTAGGTTAGACTAGGTTAGACTAGGTTAGACTAGGTTACTACAGCACTGATCAGGTTAGACTAGGTTAGACTAGGTTAGACTAGGTTAGACTAGGTTAGGTTACTACAGCACTGATCAGGTTAGACTAGGTTAGACTATGTTAGAGGTTAGACTGGGTTACTACAGCACTGATCAGGTTAGACTAGGCTAGACTAGGTTAGGTTACTACAGTACTGATCAGGCTAGACTAGGTTAGACTGGGATACTACAGCACTGATCAGGCTAGACTAGGTTAGACTAGGTTACTACAGCACTGATCAGGCTAGACTAGGTTAGACTAGGTTAGGTTACTACAGCACTGATCAGGTTAGACTAGGTTAGACTAGGTTAGACTGGGATACTGCAGCACTGATCAGGCTAGACTAGGTTACTACAGCACTGATCAGGTTAAACTAGGTTAGACTAGGTTAGACTAGGTTACTACAGCACTGATCAGGTTAAACTAGGTTAGACTAGGTTAGACTAGGTTACTACAGCACTGATCAGGTTAGACTAGGTTACTACAGCACTGATCAGGTTAGACTAGGTTACTACAGCACTGATCAGGTTAGACTAGGTTAGACTAGGTTAGACTAGGTTAGACTAGGTTAGGTTACTACAGCACTGATCAGGTTAGACTAGGTTAGACTATGTTAGACTAGGTTAGGTTACTACAGCACTGATCAGGTTAGACTAGGTTAGACTAGGTTAGGTTACTACAGTACTGATCAGGCTAGACTAGGTTAGACTGGGATACTACAGCACTGATCAGGCTAGACTAGGTTAGACTAGGTTACTACAGCACTGATCAGGCTAGACTAGGTTAGACTAGGTTAGGTTACTACAGCACTGATCAGGTTAGACTAGGTTAGACTAGGTTAGACTGGGATACTGTAGCACTGATCAGGCTAGACTAGGTTACTACAGCACTGATCAGGTTAAACTAGGTTAGACTAGGTTAGACTAGGTTACTACAGCACTGATCAGGTTAAACTAGGTTAGACTAGGTTAGACTAGGTTACTACAGCACTGATCAGGTTAGGGACTAGGTTACTACAGCACTGATCAGGTTAGACTAGGTTACTACAGCACTGATCAGGCTAGACTAGGGGGCTATATACAGCACTGATCAGGTTAGACTAGGTTAGACTAGGTAGGTTACTACAGCACTGATCAGGTTAGACTAGGTTAGACTAGGTTAGACTAGGTTAGGACAGCACTGATCAGGTTAGACTAGGTTAGACTAGGTTAGACTAGGTTACTACAGCACTGATCAGGTTAGACTAGGTTAGACTAGGTTAGACTAGGTTAGACTAGGTTACTACAGCACTGATCAGGTTAGACTAGGTTAGACTAGGTTAGACTACAGTTAGACTATAGGTTACTAGACAGCACTAGACAGGTTAGAGAGGCTTAGACATACAGTTAGACTAGGTTATACTACAGTAGACTAGGCTAGATACTACAGCACTGATCACAGTTAGACTAGGTTAGACTAGGTTAGACTAGGTTAGACTAGGGGCTTACTACAGCACTGTAGAGGGACTATAGACTAGGTTAGACTAGGTTAGACTAGAGGGTTACTACAGCACTGACAGTTAGAGGGGTTAGACTATGTTAGACTAGGTTATACACTACAGCACTGATCAGGTTAGACTAGGTAGACTAGGTTAGGTTACTACAGTACTGATCAGGCTAGACTAGGTTAGACTGGGATACTACAGCACTGATCAGGCTAGACTAGGTTAGACTAGGTTACTACAGCACTGATCAGGCTAGACTAGGTTAGACTAGGGGTTACTACAGCACTGACAGGTTAGACTAGGTTAGACTAGGTTAGACTGGGATACTGCAGCACTGATCAGCTAGAGGGGTTACTACAGCACTGATCAGGTTAAACTACAGTTAGAGGTTAGACTAGGTTACTACAGCACTGATCAGGTTAAACTATTAGACTAGGTTAGACTAGGTTACTACAGCACTGACAGGTTAGAGGGGTTACTATAGCACTGACAGGTTAGAGGGTTACTACAGCACTGATCAGTCTAGAGGGGTTACTACACACTACAGTTAGACTAGGTTAGACAGGTTAGACTAGGTTAGGTTACTACAGCACTGATCAGGGACTAGGTTAGACTAGGTTAGACTAGGTTACTACAGCACTGATCAGGTTAGGCTAGGTTAGACTAAGTTAGACTAGGCTATATACTAAGTTAGACTAGGTTAGACTAGGTTACTACAGCACTGACAGGTAGACTAGGTTAGACTAGGTTAGACTAGGTTAGAGGGGTATACTACAGCACTGATCAGGTTAGACTAGGTTAGACTAGGTTAGACAGGTTAGACTAGAGGCTACTACAGCATATCAGGTTAGACTAGGTTATACTATGTTAGACTAGGGGTTACTACAGCACTGATCAGGTTAGACTAGGCAGACTAGGTTAGGGCTACAGTACTGATCAGGCTAGACTAGGTTAGACTGGGATACTACAGCACTGACAGGCTAGAGGGACTATTACTACAGCACTGATCAGGCTAGACTAGGTTAGACTAGGTTAGAGGGGTTACTACAGCACTGATCAGGGCTAGGTTAGACTAGGTTAGACTGGGATACTGCAGCACTGATCAGGCTAGAGGGGTTACTACAGCATGACAGTTAGACTAGGTTAGACTAGGTTAGAGGGGTTACTACAGCACTGATCAGGTTAAACTAGGTTAGACTAGGGACTAGGTTACTACAGCACTGATCAGGTTAGAGGGTTACTACAGCACTGTTCAGGTTAGACTAGGTTACTACAGCACTGATCAGTCTAGAGGGGTTACTACAGCACTGATCAGGTTAGACTAGGTTAGACAGGTTAGAGGGGTTACTACAGCACTGATCAGGTTAGACTAGGTTAGACAGGTTAGACTATTACTACAGCACTGATCAGGCTAGACAGGTTACAGGTTAGACTAGGTTACTACAGCACTGTAGGTTAGACTAGGTTAGACTAGGTTAGAGGGTTATATAGCACTGACAGGTAGAGGTTAGACTAGGTTAGACTAGGTTAGACTAGGTTACTACAGCACTGATCAGGTTAGACTAGGTTAGATACAGTTAGACTAGGGACTAGGTTACTACAGCACTGATCAGGTTAGACTAGGGGCTAGGTTACATAGGTAGAGGGCTATAGCATACAGGTTAGACTAGGTATAGACTAGGTTAGAGGGGTTATATACATACAGCACTGATCAGGGCTAGGTTAGACTACAGTTAGAGGGGTTACTACAGCACTGACAGGTTAGAGGGTATAGACTAGGTTAGAGGGGTTACTACAGCACTGACAGTAGACTAGGTATAGACTAGGTTAGAGGGGTTACTACAGCACTGACAGGTTAGACTAGGTTATACTAGGTTAGACTAGGTTAGGGGTTACTACAGCACTGACAGGTTAGAGGGTTAGACATAGGTTACTACAGCACTATCACATACTAGGGGTTAGACTAGGAGGTTACTACACACTGACAGTTAGACTAGGTATAGACTAGTTAGACTGGGCTACTATAGCACTGATCAGCTAGAGGGTTACTACAGCACTGACAGGTTAAACTAGGTTAGACTAGGTTAGGGACTAGGTTACTACAGCAGGGGTTAAACTAGGTTACTACAGCACTGACAGGTTAGAGGGCTATATACACTACAGTAGAGGGTTATATACACTACAGTTAGACTAGGTATAGACTAGGTAGAGGTTACTACAGCAGTAGAGGGGTTAGACAGGTTACACTAGGTTGGACTAGGTTACATACAGTAGAGGTTAGACTAGGTTAGACTAGGTTAGACTAGGTTACTACAGCACTGATCAGTTAGACTAGGTTAGACAGGTTAGAGGGCTTAGACTAGGTTAGACTAGGTTAGACATAGGTTAGAGGGGTTATACAGCACAGTAGAGGGGCTAGGTTAGACATAAGTAGACCAGGTTAGACTAAGTTAGAGGCTATATAGGTTACTACAGCACTGATCAGGTTAGACATAGGTTAGAGGGCTTAGACAGGTTAGAGGGTTACTACAGCACTGATCAGGTTAGACTAGGTTAGACTAGGTTAGACTAGGTTAGACTAGGTTAGGTTACTACAGCACTGACAGGTTAGAGGTTAGACTATGTTACTAGGTAGAGGGGTTACTACAGCACTGACAGTTAGACTAGGCTAGACTATAGGTTACTACAGTACTGATCAGGCTAGACTAGGTTAGACTGGGATACTACAGCACTAGATCAGGCTAGACTAGGTTAGAGGGGTTACTACAGCACTGAGGGGCTAGACTAGGTTAGACTAGTAGAGGTTACTACAGCACTGATCAGGTTAGACTAGGTTAGACTAGGTTAGACTGGGATACTGCAGCACTGATCAGGCTAGAGGGGTTACTACAGCACTGACAGGTTAAACTAGGTTAGACTAGGTTAGACTAGGTTACTACAGCACTGATCAGGTTAAACTAGGTTAGACTAGGTTAGACTAGGTTACTACAGCACTGACAGGTTAGACTAGGTTACTACAGTACTGACAGGTTAGAGGGGTTACTACAGCACTGACAGTCTAGACTAGGTTACTACAGCACTACAGGTTAGACTAGGTTAGACTAGGTTAGACTAGGTTAGGTTATACAGCACTGATCAGGTTAGAGGGTTAGACTAGGTTAGAGGGTTACTACAGCACTGACAGGTTAGACTAGGTTAGACTAGGTTAGACTAGGTTATATAGCACTGACAGTTAGAGGGGCTAGACTAGGTTAGAGGGTTACTACAGCACTGATCAGGGGTTAGACTAGGTTAGACTAGGTTAGACTAGGTTAGACTAGGTTACTACAGCACTGATCAGGTTAGAGGTTAGACTAAGTTAGAGGGTTAGACTAGGTTACTACAGCACTGATCAGGTTAGACTACAGTTAGACTAGGTTAGACTAGGTTAGAGGGGTTACTACAGCACTGACAGTAGAGGGTTAGACTAGGTTAGACTAGGTTAGACTAGGTTACTACAGCACTGATCAGGTTAGACTAGGTTAGACTAGGTTAGACTAGGTAGAGGGGTTACTACAGCACTGATCAGGTTAGACTAGGCTAGACTAGGTAGAGGGCTATACTACAGTACTGTATCAGGCTAGACTAGGTTAGACTGGGATACTACAGCACTGATCAGGCTAGACTAGGTTAGAGGGGTTACTACAGCACTGATCAGGCTAGACTAGGTTAGACTAGGTTAGGTTACTACAGCACTGATCAGGTTAGACTAGGTTAGACTAGGTTAGACTGGGATACTGCAGCACTGATCAGGCTAGACTAGGTTACTACAGCACTGATCAGGTTAAACTAGGTTAGACTAGGTTAGACTAGGTTACTACAGCACTGATCAGGTTAAACTAGGTTAGACAGGTTAGAGGGTTACTACAGCACTGATCAGGTTAGACTAGGTTACTACAGCACTGATCAGGTTAGACTAGGTTACTACAGCACTGATCAGTCTAGACTAGGTTACTACAGCACTGATCAGGTTAGACTAGGTTAGACTAGGTTAGACTAGGTTAGGTTACTACAGCACTGATCAGGTTAGACTAGGTTAGACTAGGTTAGACTAGGTTACTACAGCACTGATCAGGTTAGACTAGGTTAGACTAAGTTAGACTAGGTTAGACTAAGTTAGACTAGGTTAGACTAGGTTACTACAGCACTGATCAGGTTAGACTAGGTTAGACTAGGTTAGACTAGGTTACTACAGCACTGATCAGGTTAGACTATACAGACAGGTTAGAGGGGCAGCACTGATCGGTTAGACTAGGTTAGACTAGGTTAGACTAGGTTAGACTAGGTTACTACAGCACTGATCAGGTTAGACTAGGTTAGACTAAGTTAGACTAGGTTAGACTAAGTTAGACTAGGTTAGACTAGGTTACTACAGCACTGATCAGGTTAGACTAGGTTAGACTAGGTTAGACTAGGTTACTACAGCACTGATCAGGTTAGACTAGGTTAGACTAGGTTAGACTAGGTTACTACAGCACTGATCAGGTTAGACTAGGTTAGACTAGGTTAGACTAGGTTAGACTAGGTTACTACAGCACTGATCAGGTTAGACTAGGTTAGACTAGGTTAGACTAAGTTAGACTAGGTTAGACTAGGTTACTACAGCACTGATCAGGTTAGACTAGGTTAGACTAGGTTAAACTAGGTTAGGTTACTACAGCACTGATCAGGCTGTGTGGGGGAAACCGTCAGCCCGCTCCAATGCATTACAACGCAAAGGACTGCTGGAGTACACTTCTACCTTTCAATATTAGTCACCATTTAATCTGTTTTTTGAGTGATATAAAAGATACAGTTGTCACGCCTTGGTCATTATATTTTGTGTTTTTGGTATATGTTTGGGTAAGCCAGGGTGTGACATGGGTTTATATGTTGTGTTTCATATTGGGGTTTGTAGTAATTGGGATTGTGTTGATTAGGGGTGTGTCTAGTTAGGCTTGGCTGCCTGAGGCGATTCTCAATTGGAGTCAGCTTTATTATCGTTGTCTCTGATTGGGAACCGTATTTAGGTAGCCTGAGTTGGCGTTGTATTTTGTGGGTGTTTTGTACCTGTCTCTGTGTTATAGTCACCAGATAGGCTGTAATTAGTTTACGTTCCGTTTGCTGTTTTCTTCTTCAGTTATTTCATGTACCGCATTATCTTCATGTACCGCATTATCTCCATGTACCGCATTATCTTCATGTACCGCATTATCTCCATGTACCGCATTATCTCCATGTACCGCATTATCTCCATGTACCGCATTATCTTCATGTACCACATTATCTCCATGTACCGCATTATCTCCATGTACCGCATTATCTCCATGTACCGCATTATCTTCATGTACCGCATTATCTTCATTAAAAGTCATGAGTAACCTACACGCTGCATTATCTTCATTAAAAGTCATGAGTAACCTACACGCTGCATTATCTTCATTAAAAGTCATGAGTAACCTACACGCTGCATTATCTTCATTAAAAGTCATGAGTAACCTACACGCTGCATTTCGGTCTGACTCTCTTCAAACAACAGACGAACGACGTTACAACAGTGGGGCAAACAAGTATTTAGTTTAGCCACCAATTGTGCAAGTTCTCCCACTTAAAAAGATGAGAGGTCTGTAATTTTCATCATGGGTACACTTCAACTATGACAGACAAAATTCGACCTCAGGATGCTGAAGAAATTTGGCTTGGTCCCTAAGACCCTCAGAAACTTCTACAGATGCACAATTGAGAGCATCCTGTTGGGCTGTATCAACACCTGGTACGGCAAATGCACCACCCTCAACCGCAGGGCTCTCCAGAGGGTGGTACGGTCTGCCTAACGCATCCCCAGGGGCACACTGTCTCGACTCCAGGACACCTACAGCACCCAATGTCACAGGAAGGCCAAAAAGATCATCAAGGACATCAACCACCCGAACCACTGCCTGTTCACCCCGCTATCATCCAGAAGGCGAGGTCAGTACATTTGCATTAAAGCTGGGACCAAGAGACTGAAAAACAGCTTCTTTCTCAAGGCCATCAGTCTGTTAAATAGCCATCGCTAGCCGGCTTCCACCCGCTTACTCAAACGTGCACCTTAGAGGCTGCTGCCCCATATACATATCAAATCAAATCAAAGTGTATTTGTCACATGTGCTGAATACAACAGTTGTAGACCTTACAGTGAAATGCTGACTTACAGCCCCTAACCAATCATGAAAAAAAAAGTTATTAGGTGAACAATAGGTAACTAAAGAAATAAAAACAACAGTGAAAAAAGAAATGTAGCCAGGCTATATAAATACAGTAGAGGGGCTATATACATACAGTAGAGGGGCTATATACAGTAGAGGGGCTATATACATACAGTAGAGGGGCTATATACATACAGTAGAGGGGCTATATACATACAGTAGAGGGGCTATATACATACAGTAGAGGGGCTATATACATACAGTAGAGGGGCTATATACAGTAGAGGGGCTATACAGTAGAGGGGCTATATACATACAGTAGAGGGGCTATATACATACAGTAGAGGGGCTATATACAGTAGAGGGCTATATACATACAGTAGAGGGGCTATATACATACAGTAGAGGGCTATATACATACAGTAGAGGGGCTATATACATACAGTAGAGGGGCTATATACATACAGTAGAGGGCTATATACATACAGTAGAGGGGCTATATACATACAGTAGAGGGCTATATACATACAGTAGAGGGGCTATATACATACAGTAGAGGGGCTATAGACAGTAGAGGCTATATACATACAGTAGAGGGGCTATATACATACAGTAGAGGGGCTATATACAGTAGAGGGGCTATATACATACAGTAGAGGGGCTATATACATACAGTAGAGGGGCTATATACATACAGTAGAGGGCTATAGACAGTAGAGGGGCTATATACATACAGTAGAGGGGCTATATACATACAGTAGAGGGGCTATATACATACAGTAGAGGGCTATATACATACAGTAGAGGGGCTATATACATACAGTAGAGGGCTATATACATACAGTAGAGGGGCTATATACATACAGTAGAGGGGCTATATACATACAGTAGAGGGCTATATACATACAGTAGAGGGCTATATACAGTACAGTAGAGGGGCTATATACATACAGTAGAGGGCTATATACATACAGTAGAGGGGCTATATACATACAGTAGAGGGTATATACAGTAGAGGGGCTATATACATACAGTAGAGGGGCTATATACATACAGTAGAGGGGCTATATACATACAGTAGAGGGGCTATAGACAGTAGAGAGGCTATATACATACAGTAGAGGGGCTATATACATACAGTAGAGGGGCTATATACATACAGTAGAGGGGCTATAGACAGTAGAGAGGCTATATACAGTAGAGGGCTATATACATACAGTAGAGGGCTATATACATACAGTAGAGGGGCTATATACATACAGTAGAGGGGCTATATACATACAGTAGAGGGGCTATATAAATACAGTAGAGGGCTATATACATACAGTAGAGGGGCTATACATACATACAGTAGGGGCTATATACATACAGTAGGGGCTATATACATACAGTAGAGGGCTATATACATACAGTAGAGGGGCTATATACATACAGTAGAGGGCTATACATACAGTAGAGGGCTATATACAGTAGAGGGCTATATACATACAGTAGAGGGGCTATATACATACAGTAGAGGGGCTATATACATACAGTAGAGGGGCTATATACAGTAGAGGGCTATATACATACAGTAGAGGGGCTATATACATACAGTAGAGGGCTATATACATACAGTAGAGGGGCTATATACATACAGTAGAGGGGCTATATACATACAGTAGAGGGCTATATACAGTAGAGGGGCTATATACATACAGTAGAGGGCTATATACATACAGTAGAGGGGCTATATACATACAGTAGAGGGGCTATATACATACAGTAGAGGGCTATATACATACAGTAGAGGGCTATATACAGTAGAGGGCTATATACAGTACTATATACAGTAGAGGGCTATATACATACAGTAGAGGGGCTATATACATACAGTAGAGGGGCTATATACATACAGTAGAGGGGCTATATACATACAGTAGAGGGCTATATAAATACAGTAGAGAGGTATATACAGTAGAGGGCTATATACATACAGTAGAGGGCTATATACATACAGTAGAGGGGCTATATACATACAGTAGAGGGGCTATATACAGTAGAGGGCTATATACATACAGTAAAGGGCTATATACATACAGTAGAGGCTATATACATACAGTAGGGGCTATATACATACAGTAGAGGGCTATATACATACAGTAGAGGGCTATATATAGGCATACAGTAGAGGTATATACAGTAGAGGGCTATACATACAGTAGAGAGGCTATATACAGTAGAGGGGCTATATACATACAGTAGAGGGCTATATACATACAGTAGAGGGGCTATATACATACAGTAGAGGGGCTATATACAGAGAGGGCTATATACATACAGTAGAGGGGCTATATACATACAGTAGAGGCTATATACATACAGTAGAGGGCTATACATACAGTAGAGGGCTATATACATACAGTAGATGGGCTATATACATACAGTAGAGGGCTATATACATACAGTAGAGGGGCTATATACATACAGTAGATGGGCTATATACATACAGTAGAGGGCTATATACATACAGTAGAGGGCTATATACATACAGTAGAGGGGCTATATACATACAGTAGAGGGCTATATACATACAGTAGAGGGGCTATATACATACAGTAGAGGGGCTATATACATACAGTAGATGGGCTATACATACAGTAGAGGGCTATATACATACAGTAGAGGGGCTATATACATACAGTAGAGGGGCTATATACATACATTAGAGGGGCTATATACATACAGTAGATGGGCTATATACATACAGTAGAGGGGCTATATACATACAGTAGAGGGGCTATATACATACAGTAGAGGGGCTATATACATACAGTAGAGGGGCTATATACATACAGTAGAGGGGCTATATACATACAGTAGAGGGGCTATATACATACAGTAGAGGGCTATATACAGTAGAGGCTATATACAGTAGAGGGGCTATATACATACAGTAGAGGCTATATACATACAGTAGAGGGGCTATATACATACAGTAGAGGGGCTATATACATACAGTAGAGGGGCTATATACAGTAGAGGGGCTATATACATACAGTAGAGGGGCTATAGGCAGTAGAGGCTATATACAGTAGAGGGGCTATATACATACAGTAGAAGGGCTATATACATACAGTAAAGGGGCTATATACAGTAGAGAGGCTATATACATACAGTAGAGGGGCTATATACATACAGTAGAGGGGCTATATACAGTAGAGGGGCTATATACATACAGTAGAGGGGCTATAGACAGTAGTAAGGCTATATACAGTAGAGGGGCTATATACATACAGTAGAAGGGCTATATACATACAGTAGAGGGGCTATATACAGTAGAGGCTATATACATACAGTAGATGGGCTATATACATACAGTAGAGGGGCTATATACATACAGTAGAGGGGCTATATACATACAGTAGAGGGGCTATATACATACAGTAGAGGGGCTATATACGTACAGTAGAGGGCTATATACGTACAGTAGGGGCTATATACATACAGTAGAGGGGCTATATACATACAGTAGAGGGGCTATATACATACAGTAGAGGGGCTATAAACATACAGTAGAGGGGCTATAAACATACAGTAGAGGCTATATACATACAGTAGAGGGGCTATATACATACAGTAGAGGGGCTATATACATACAGTAGAGGGTATATACAGTAGAGGGGCTATATACATACAGTAGAGGGGCTATGTACAGTAGAGGCTATATACATACAGTAGAGGGGCTATATAAATATAGTAGAGGGGCTATATAAATATAGTAGAGGGGCTATATAAATATAGTAGAGAGGGCTATATAAATATAGTAGAGGGGCTATATACAGTAGAGGCTATATACAGTAGAGGCTATATACATACAGTAGAGGGGCTATATACATACAGTAGAGGCTATATACAGTAGAGGCTATATACAGTAGAGGGGCTATATACATACAGTAGAGGGGCTATATACATACAGTAGAGGGGCTATATACAGTAGAGGCTATATATAGGCTACATACAGTAGAGGGCTATATACATACAGTAGAGGGGCTATATACATACAGTAGAGGGCTATATACAGTAGAGGGCTATATATACAGTAGAGGGGCTATATACATACAGTAGAGGGCTATATACATACAGTAGAGGGCTATATACATACAGTAGAGGGCTATATACATACAGTACAGTAGGCTATATACAGTAGAGGGCTATATACATACAGTAGAGGGCTATATACAGTAGAGGGGAGGCTATATACAGTAGAGGGCTATATACATACAGTAGAGGGGCTATATACATACAGTAGAGGGCTATATACATACAGTAGAGGGGCTATATACAGTAGAGGGCTATATACAGTAGAGGGGCTATATACAGTAGAGGGCTATATACATACAGTAGAGGGCTATATACATACAGTAGAGGGCTATATACATACAGTAGAGGGCTATATAACATACAGTAGAGGGGCTATATACATACAGTAGAGGCTATATACAGTAGAGGGGCTATATACATACAGTAGAGGGCTATATACATACAGTAGAGGGCTATATACATACAGTAGAGGGCTATATACAGTAGAGGGCTATATACATACAGTAGAGGGGCTATATACATACAGTAGAGGGCTATATACATACAGTAGAGGGCTATACATACAGTAGAGAGGCTACATACAGTAGAGGGCTATATACATACAGTAGAGGGGCTATATACATACAGTAGAGGGCTATATACAGTAGAGGGCTATACATACAGTAGAGAGGCTATATACAGTAGAGGGCTATATACATACAGTAGAGGGGCTATATACATACAGTAGAGGGCTATATATACAGTAGAGGGGCTATATACAGTAGAGGGCTATATACATACAGTAGAGGGCTATATACAGTAGAGGGGCTATATACAGTAGAGGCTATATACATACAGTAGAGGGCTATATACATACAGTAGAGGGCTATATACATACAGTAGAGGGGCTATATACATACAGTAGAGGGGCTATATACAGTAGAGGGCTATATACATACAGTAGAGGGGCTATATACATACAGTAGAGGGGCTATATACATACAGTAGAGGGCTATATACATACAGTAGAGGGGCTATATACATACAGTAGAGGGCTATATACATACAGTAGAGGGGCTATATACATACAGTAGAGGGCTATATACATACAGTAGAGGGGCTATATACATACAGTAGATGGGCTATATACATACAGTAGAGGGCTATATATACAGTAGAGGGGCTATATACATACAGTAGAGGGCTATATACATACAGTATACATACAGTAGGGGCTATATACAGTAGAGGGGCTATATACATACAGTAGAGGGCTATATACATACAGTAGAGGGCTATATACATACAGTAGAGGGGCTATATACATACAGTAGAGGGCTATATACATACAGTAGAGGGGCTATATACATACAGTAGAGGGGCTATATACATACAGTAGAGGGCTATATACAGTAGAGGCTATATACAGTAGAGGGCTATACATACAGTAGAGGGGCTATACATACAGTAGAGGGCTATATACATACAGTAGAGGGCTATATACATACAGTAGAGGGGCTATATACATACAGTAGAGGGCTATATACATACAGTAGAGGGGCTATATACATACAGTAGAGGGGCTATATACAGTAGAGGGCTATATACAGTAGAGGGGCTATACATACAGTAGAGGGCTATATACATACAGTAGAGGGCTATATACAGTAGAGGGCTATATACATACAGTAGAGGGCTATATACATACAGTAGAGGGCTATATACAGTAGAGGGGCTATATACATACAGTAGAGGGGCTATATACAGTAGAGAGGCTATATACAGTAGAGGGCTATATACATACAGTAGAGGGCTATATACATACAGTAGAGGGCTATATACATACAGTAGAGGCTATATACATACAGTAGAGGGCTATATACATACAGTAGAGGGGCTATATACATACAGTAGAGGGGCTATATACATACAGTAGAGGGCTATATACATACAGTAGAGGGGCTATATAGGCTATATACAGTAGAGGGCTATATACATACAGTAGAGGGCTATATACATACAGTAGAGGGCTATATACATACAGTAGAGGGCTATATACATACAGTAGAGGGCTATATACATACAGTAGAGGGGCTATATACATACAGTAGAGGGCTATATACATACAGTAGAGAGGGCTATATACATACAGTAGAGGGGCTATATACATACAGTAGAGGGCTATATACAGTAGAGGGGCTATATACATACAGTAGAGGGCTATATACATACAGTAGAGGGCTATATACATACAGTAGAGGGCTATATACATACAGTAGAGGGGCTATATACATACAGTAGAGGGGCTATATACATACAGTAGAGGGCTATATACATACAGTAGAGGGCTATATATACAGTAGAGGGCTATATACAGTAGGGGGCTATATACATACAGTAGAGGGGCTATATACATACAGTAGAGGGGCTATATATACAGTAGAGGGGCTATATATACAGTAGAGGGGCTATATACATACAGTAGAGGGGCTATATACATACATAGAGGGGCTATATATACAGTAGAGGGCTATATACATACAGTAGAGGGTATATACAGTAGAGGGGCTATATACATACAGTAGAGGGGCTATATACATACAGTAGAGGGGCTATATACATACAGTAGAGGGGCTATATACATACAGTAGAGGGGCTATATACATACAGTAGAGGGGCTATATACATACAGTAGAGGGCTATATACATACAGTAGAGGGCTATATACATACAGTAGAGGGGCTATATACATACAGTAGGGGCTATATACAGTAGAGGCTATATACAGTAGAGGGGCTATATACATACAGTAGAGGGGCTATATACATACAGTAGAGGGGCTATATACATACAGTAGAGGGCTATATACATACAGTAGAGGGCTATATACATACAGTAGAGGGCTATATACATACAGTAGAGGGCTATATACATACAGTAGAGGGCTATATACATATACTATATACAGTAGAGGGCTATATACAGTAGAGGGCTATATACAGTAGAGGGCTATATACATACAGTAGAGGGGCTATATACATACAGTAGAGGGGCTATATACATACAGTAGAGGGCTATATACATACAGTAGAGGGGCTATATACATACAGTAGAGGGCTATATACATACAGTAGAGGGCTATATACATACAGTAGAGGGCTATATACATACAGTAGAGGGCTATATACATACAGTAGAGGGGCTATATACATACAGTAGAGGGCTATATACATACAGTAGAGGGGCTATATACATACAGTAGAGGGCTATATACATACAGTAGAGGGCTATATACATACAGTAGAGGGCTATATACATACAGTAGAGGGGCTATATACATACAGTAGAGGGGCTATATACATACAGTAGAGGGCTATATACATACAGTAGAGGGCTATATACATACAGTAGAGGGCTATATACATACAGTAGAGGGCTATATACATACAGTAGAGGGGCTATATACATACAGTAGAGGGCTATATACATACAGTAGAGGGCTATATACATACAGTAGAGGGCTATATACATACAGTAGAGGGCTATATACATACAGTAGAGGGGCTATACATACAGTAGAGGGCTATATACATACAGTAGAGGGCTATACATACAGTAGAGGGCTATATACATACAGTAGAGGGGCTATATACATACAGTAGAGGGGCTATATACATACAGTAGAGGGGCTATATACATACAGTAGAGGGCTATATACATACAGTAGGGGCTATATACATACAGTAGAGGGGCTATATACATACAGTAGAGGGCTATATACATACAGTAGAGGGCTATATACATACAGTAGAGGGCTATATACAGTAGAGGGCTATATACAGTAGAGGGGCTATACATACAGTAGAGGGCTATATACAGTAGAGGGGCTATATACATACAGTAGAGGGCTATATATACAGTAGAGGGGCTATATACAGTAGAGGGCTATATATACAGTAGAGGGCTATATACATACAGTAGAGGGCTATATACATACAGTAGAGGGCTATATACATACAGTAGAGGGCTATATACATACAGTAGAGGGGCTATATACATACAGTAGAGGGCTATATACATACAGTAGAGGGCTATATACATACAGTAGAGGGGCTATATACATACAGTAGAGGGGCTATATACATACAGTAGAGGGGCTATATACATACAGTAGAGGGGCTATATACATACAGTAGAGGGGCTATATACATACAGTAGAGGGCTATATACATACAGTAGAGAGGCTATATACATACAGTAGAGGGGCTATACATACAGTAGAGGGCTATATACATACAGTAGAGGGCTATATACATACAGTAGAGGGCTATATACATACAGTAGAGGGCTATATACATACAGTAGAGGGGCTATATACATACAGTAGAGGGGCTATATACATACAGTAGAGGGGCTATATACATACAGTAGAGGGGCTATATACATACAGTAGAGGGGCTATATACAGTAGAGGGGCTATATACATACAGTAGAGGGGCTATATACATACAGTAGAGGGGCTATATACATACAGTAGAGGGGCTATATACATACAGTAGAGGGGCTATATACATACAGTAGAGGGGCTATATACATACAGTAGAGGGGCTATATACATACAGTAGAGGGGCTATATACATACAGTAGAGGGCTATATACATACAGTAGAGGGGCTATATACATACAGTAGAGGGGCTATATACATACAGTAGAGGGGCTATATACATACAGTAGAGGCTATATACATACAGTAGAGGGGCTATATACATACAGTAGAGGGCTATATATACATACAGTAGAGGGGCTATATACATACAGTAGAGGGGCTATATACATACAGTAGAGGGGCTATATACATACAGTAGAGGGGCTATATACATACAGTAGAGGGGCTATATACAGTAGAGGCTATATACATACAGTAGAGGGGCTATATACATACAGTAGAGGGGCTATATACATACAGTAGAGGGGCTATATACATACAGTAGAGGGGCTATATACATACAGTAGAGGCTATATACATACAGTAGAGGGGCTATATACATACAGTAGAGGGGCTATATACATACAGTAGAGGGGCTATATACATACAGTAGAGGGGCTATATATACAGTAGAGGGCTATATACATACAGTAGAGTAGGGCTATACATACAGTAGAGGGCTATATACATACAGTAGAGGGGCTTATATACAGTAGAGGCATACAGTAGAGGGCTATATACATACAGTAGAGGGCTATATACAGTAGGGGCTATATACAGTACAGAGGGGCTATATACATACAGTAGAGGGCTATATATACAGTAGAGGGCTATATACAGTAGAGGGCTATATACATACAGTAGGGGCTATATACATACAGTAGAGGGCTATATACATACAGTAGAGGGGCTATATATACAGTAGAGGGGCTATATACATACAGTAGAGGGGGCTATAGGGCTACATACAGTAGAGGGCTATACATACAGTAGAGGGCTATATACATACAGTAGAGGGCTATATACAGTAGGCATACAGTAGAGGGGCTATATACATACAGTAGAGGGCTATATACATACAGTAGAGGGCTATATACATACAGTAGAGGGCTATATACAGTAGAGGGGCTATACATACAGTAGAGGGCTATATACAGTAGAGGGCTATATACAGTAGAGGGGCTATATACAGTAGAGGGCTATATACAGTAGAGGGCTATATACAGTAGAGGGGCTATATACAGTAGAGGGCTATATACATACAGTAGAGGGGGCTATATACATACAGTAGAGGGCTATATACATACAGTAGAGGGGCTATATATACAGTAGAGAGGCTATATACAGTAGAGGGGCTATATACATACAGTAGAGGGCTATATACAGTACAGTAGAGGGGCTATATACAGTAGAGGGCTATATACAGTACAGTAGAGGGGCTATATACATACAGTAGAGGGCTATACACATACATACAGTAGAGGGGCTATATACAGTAGAGGGCTATATACATACAGTAGAGGGCTATATACATACAGTAGAGGGCTATATACATACAGTAGAGGGCTATATATATACAGTAGAGGGCTATATACATACAGTAGAGGGCTATATACACAGTAGAGGGCTATATATACAGTAGAGGGGCTATATACAGTAGAGGGGCTATATACAGTAGAGGCTATATACATACAGTAGAGGGGCTATATACATACAGTAGAGGGGCTATATACATACAGTAGAGGGGCTATATACATACAGTAGAGGGGCTATATACATACAGTAGAGGGGCTATATACAGTAGAGGCTATATACAGTAGAGGCTATATACATACAGTAGAGGGCTATATACAGTAGAGGGCTATATACATACAGTAGAGGGCTATATACATACAGTAGAGGGCTATATACAGTAGAGGGCTATATACATACAGTAGAGGGCTATATACATACAGTAGAGGGGGCTATATACATACAGTAGATGGGCTATATACATACAGTAGAGGGCTATATACAGTAGAGGCTATATACATACAGTAGAGGGCTATACATACATACAGTAGAGGGCTATATACAGTAGAGAGGCTATATACAGTAGAGGGGCTATATACAGTAGAGGGGCTATATACAGTAGAGGGGCTATATACAGTAGAGGGCTATATACAGTAGAGGGCTATATACAGTAGAGGCTATATACAGAGGGGCTATATACATACAGTAGAGGGCTATATACATACAGTACAGTAGGGGCTATATACATACAGTAGAGGGCTATATACATACAGTAGAGGGCTATATACATACAGTAGAGGGCTATACATACAGTAGAGGCTATATACAGTAGAGGGCTATATACAGTAGAGGGGCTATATACATACAGTAGAGGGCTATATACATACAGTAGAGGCTATATACAGTAGAGGGCTATATACATACAGTAGAGGGCTATACATACAGTAGAGGGGCTATATACATACAGTAGAGGGCTATATACAGTAGAGGCTATATATACAGTAGGGCTATATAGAGAGGCTATATACAGTAGAGGGCTATATACATACAGTAGAGGGCTATATACATACAGTAGAGGGCTATATACATACAGTAGAGGGCTATATACATACAGTAGAGGCTATATACAGTAGAGGGGCTATATACATACAGTAGAGGGGCTATATACAGTAGAGAGGCTATATACAGTAGAGGGCTATATATACAGTAGAGGGGCTATATACAGTAGAGAGGCTATATACAGTAGAGTAGGGGCTATATACAGTAGAGGGCTATATACAGTACAGCTAGAGGCTATATATATACAGTAGAGGGCTATATATATACAGTAGAGGGCTATATACAGTACAGTAGAGGGCTATATACAGTAGAGGGCTATATACAGTAGAGAGGGGCTATATACAGTAGAGGGCTATATACAGTAGAGAGGGCTATATACAGTAGAGGGCTATATACAGTAGAGAGGCTATATATACAGTAGAGGGGCTATATACATACAGTAGAGGCTATATACAGTAGAGGCTATATACAGTAGAGGCTATATACAGTAGAGGGCTATATACAGTAGAGGGGCTATATACATACAGTAGAGGGCTATATACAGTAGAGAGGCTATATACAGTAGAGGGCTATACATACAGTAGAGGGCTATATACATACAGTAGAGGGGCTATATACAGTAGAGAGGCTATATACAGTAGAGGGCTATATACAGTAGAGGGCTATATACATACAGTAGAGGGGCTATATACAGTAGAGGGCTATATACAGTAGAGGGGCTATATACAGTAGAGAGGCTATATACAGTAGAGGGCTATATATACAGTAGAGGGCTATATACAGTAGAGGGGCTATATACATACAGTAGAGGGCTATATACATACATATACAGAGGGCTATATACATACAGTAGAGGGCTATATACAGTAGGCTATATACATACAGTAGAGGCTATATACAGTAGAGGCTATATACATACAGTAGAGGGGCTATATACATACAGTAGAGGGGCTATATACATACAGTAGAGGGGCTATATACAGTAGAGGGGCTATATACATACAGTAGAGGGGCTATATACAGTAGAGGGCTATATACAGTAGAGGCTATATACAGTAGAGGGGCTATATACATACAGTAGAGGGCTATATACAGTAGAGAGGCTATATACAGTAGAGGCTATATACATACAGTAGAGGGCTATATACATACAGTAGAGGCTATATAGGTTATATACAGTAGAGGGGGGCTATATACAGTAGAGGGCTATATACAGTAGAGGGCTATATACATACAGTACAGAGGGGCTATATACATACAGAGAGGGGCTATATACAGTAGAGGAGGCTATATACATACAGTAGAGGGCTATATATATAGAGGGGCTATATACAGTAGAGGGGCTATATACATACAGTAGAGGGCTATATATACAGTAGAGGGCTATATACAGTAGAGGGGCTATATACAGTAGAGGCTATATACATACAGTAGAGGGGCTATATACATACAGTAGAGGCTATATACAGTAGAGGGCTATATACATACAGTAGAGGGGCTATATACATACAGTAGAGGGGCTATATACATACAGTAGAGGGGCTATATACATACAGTAGAGGCTATATACAGTAGAGGCTATATATATACATACAGTAGAGGGGCTATATACATACAGTAGGGCTATATACAGTAGAGGGCTATATACATAGAGGGCTATATACAGAGAGGCTATACATACAGTAGAGGGCTATATACATACAGTAGAGGGCTATATATATACAGTAGAGAGGCTATATACATATACAGAGGGGCTATATACAGTAGAGGGCTATATACATACAGTACAGAGGGGCTATATATACAGTAGAGGGGCTATATACATAGAGGCTATATACAGTAGAGGGGCTATATACATACAGTAGAGGGCTATATACAGTAGAGAGGCTATATACATACAGTAGAGGGCTATATACATACAGTAGAGGGCTATATACAGTAGAGGGCTATATACATACAGTAGGCTATATACATACAGTAGAGGGGCTATATACATACAGTAGAGGGCTATATACAGTAGAGGGCTATATACATACAGTAGAGGGGCTATATACATACAGTAGAGGGGCTATATACATACAGTAGAGGGCTATATACATACAGTAGAGGGCTATATACATACAGTAGAGGGCTATATACATACAGTAGAGGGCTATATACATACAGTAGAGGGGCTATATACATACAGTACAGAGGGCTATATACATACAGTAGAGGCTATATACATACAGTAGAGGGGCTATATACATACAGTAGAGGGGCTATATACATACAGTAGAGGGCTATATACATACAGTAGAGGGGCTATATACATACAGTAGAGGGGCTATATACAGTAGAGGCTATATACATACAGTAGAGGGGCTATATACATACAGTAGAGGGGCTATATACAGTAGAGGCTATATACAGTAGAGGCTATATAAACATACAGTAGAGGGGCTATATACATACAGTAGAGGGGCTATATACATACAGTAGAGGGGCTATATACAGTAGAGGCTATATACAGTAGAGGCTATATACATACAGTAGTAAGGCTATATGCAGTAGAGAGGCTATATACAGTAGCAAGGCTATATACAGTAGAGAGGCTATATACAGCTATATACAGTAGAGAGGCTATATACAGTAGAGAGGCTATATTCAGTTGCAAGGCTATATACAGTAGAGGGGCTATATACAGTAGCAAGGCTATATACAGTAGAGAGGCTATATACAGTAGCAAGGCTATATACAGTAGAGAGGCTATATACAGTAGCAAGGCTATATACAGTAGAGGGGCTATATTCATTTGCAAGGCTATATACAGTAGAGGCTATATACAGTAGCAAGGCTATATACAGTAGAGGGGCTATATACAGTAGAGAGGCTATATACAGTAGAGAGGCTATATACAGTAGAGGGGCTATATACAGTAGAGAGGCTATATACAGTAGAGAGGCTATATACAGTAGAGAGGCTATATACAGTAGAGGCTATATACAGTAGAGAGGCTATATACAGTAGAGGGGCTATATACATACAGTAGAGGGGCTATATACATACAGTAGAGGGGCTATATACATACAGTAGAGGGGCTATATACAGTAGAGGGCTATATACAGTAGGGGCTATATACAGTAGGGGCTATATACAGTAGAGAGGCTATATACAGTAGAGGGCTATATACATACAGTACTGTACAGAGAGGCTATATACAGTAGAGGGGCTATATACAGTAGAGAGGCTATACTCACAGTAGGGGCTATATACAGTAGAGGGGCTATATACAGTAGAGAGGCTATATACAGTAGAGGGGCTATATACAGTAGATATACTGTAGGCTATATACAGTAGAGAGGCTATATACAGTAGAGGGCTATATACAGTAGAGGGGCTATATACAGTAGAGGGGCTATATACAGTAGAGAGGCTATATACAGCAGAGGCATAGAGGCTATATACAGTAGAGGCAGAGGCTATATACAGTAGAGAGGCTATATACAGCAGAGAGGCTATATACAGCAGAGAGGCTATATACAGCAGAGAGGCTATGTACAGCAGAGAGGCTATGTACAGCAGAGAGGCTATGTACAGCAGAGAGGCTATGTACAGCAGAGAGGCTATGTACAGCAGAGAGGCTATGTACAGCAGAGAGGCTATGTACAGCAGAGAGGCTATATACAGCTATATACAGTAGAGAGGGGCTATATACAGGCACCTGTTAGTCAGGCTGATTGAGGTAGTATGTACATGTAGCTATATACAGACACCTGTTAGTCAGGCTGATTGAGGTAGTATGTACATGTAGCTACATACAGACACCTGTTAGTCAGGCTGATTGAGGTAGTATGTACATGTAGATATGGTTAAAGTGACTATGCATATATGATGAGCAGTAGAGTAGCAGTAGTGTAAAAGACGTGGACATAGAATCACTGGCCACTTCAATAATGGAACACAAGACACTTGAATTATGTTTACATACTACTTTACTCATCTCATATGTATATACTGTATTCTATTCTACTATAATGTTTACATACTACATTACTCATCTCATATGTATATACTGTATTCTATTCTAATTTAATGTTTACATACTACTTTACTCATCTCATATGTATATACTGTATTCTATTCTACTATAATGTTTACATACTACTTTACTCATCTCATATGTATATACTGTATTCTATTCTAATTTAATGTTTACATACTACTTTACTCATCTCATATGTATATACTGTATTCTATTCTACTATAATGTTTACATACTACTTTACTCATCTCATATGTATATACTGTATTCTATTCTAATGTAATGTTTACATACTACTTTACTCATCTCATATGTATATACTGTATTCTATTCTACTATAATGTTTACATACTACTTTACTCATCTCATATGTATATACTGTATTCTATTCTAATGTAATGTTTACATACTACTTTACTCATCTCATATGTATATACTGTATTCTATTCTACTGTATTTAGTCAATGCCACTCTAGCATTGCTTGTCCTAATATTTAGATATTTATTAATTCCATTATTTTACTTTTAGATGTGTGCATTGTTGTGAATCATTAGGTACGACTGCACTGTTGGAGCTAGGAACACAAGCATTTAGTTAGATACTACTGCACTGTTGGAGCTAGGAACACAAGCATTTAGTTAGATACGACTGCACTGTTGGAGCTAGGAACACAAGCATTTAGTTAGATACTACTGCACTGTTGGAGCTAGGAACACAAGCATTTAGTTAGATACTACTGCACTGTTGGAGCTGGGAACACAAGCATTTAGTTAGATATTACTGCACTGTTGGAGCTAGGAACACAAGCATTTAGTTAGATACTACTGCACTGTTGGAGCTAGGAACACAAGCATTTAGTTAGATACTACTGCACTGTTGGAGCTAGGAACCAAGCGTTTAGTTAGATACGACTGCACTGTTGGAGCTAGGAACACAAGCATTTAGTTAGATACGACTGCACTGTTGGAGCTAGGAACACAAGCATTTAGTTAGATACGACTGCACTGTTGGAGCTAGGAACACAAGCATTTAGTTAGATACGACTGCACTGTTGGAGCTAGGAACACAAGCATTTAGTTAGATATTACTGTTGGAGCTAGGAACACAAGCATTTAGTTAGATACTACTGTTGGAGCTAGGAACACAAGCATTTAGTTAGATACGACTGCACTGTTGGAGCTAGGAACACAAGCATTTAGTTAGATACTACTGCACTGTTGGAGCTAGGAACACAAGCATTTAGTTAGATACGACTGCACTGTTGGAGCTAGGAACACAAGCATTTAGTTAGATACTACTGCACTGTTGGAGCTAGGAACACAAGCATTTAGTTAGATATTACTGCACTGTTGGAGCTAGGAACACAAGCATTTAGTTAGATACTACTGCACTGTTGGAGCTAGGAACACAAGCATTTAGTTAGATACTACTGTTGGAGCTAGGAACACAAGCATTTAGTTAGATACTACTGTTGGAGCTAGGAACACAAGCATTTAGTTAGATATTACTGCACTGTTGGAGCTAGGAACACAAGCATTTAGTTAGATATTACTGCACTGTTGGAGCTAGGAACACAAGCATTTAGTTAGATACGACTGCACTGTTGGAGCTAGGAACACAAGCATTTAGTTAGATACTACTGCACTGTTGGAGCTAGGAACACAAGCATTTAGTTAGATACTACTGTTGGAGCTAGGAACACAAGCATTTAGTTAGATACGACTGCACTGTTGGAGCTAGGAACACAAGCATTTAGTTAGATACTACTGCACTGTTGGAGCTAGGAACACAAGCATTTAGTTAGATACGACTGCACTGTTGGAGCTAGGAACACAAGCATTTAGTTAGATATTACTGCACTGTTGGAGCTAGGAACACAAGCATTTAGTTAGATACGACTGCACTGTTGGAGCTAGGAACACAAGCATTTAGTTAGATACTACTGCACTGTTGGAGCTAGGAACACAAGCATTTAGTTAGATATTACTGCACTGTTGGAGCTAGGAACACAAGCATTTAGTTAGATACGACTGCACTGTTGGAGCTAGGAACACAAGCATTTAGTTAGATACGACTGCACTGTTGGAGCTAGGAACACAAGCATTTAGTTAGATACGACTGCACTGTTGGAGCTAGAAACACAAGCATTTAGTTAGATACGACTGCACTGTTGGAGCTGGGAACACAAGCATTTAGTTAGGTACGATTGCACTGTTGGAGCTAGGAACACAAGCATTTAGTTAGATACTACTGCACTGTTGGAGCTAGGAACACCAGCATTTAGTTAGATACGACTGCACTGTTGGAGCTAGGAACACAAGCATTTAGTTAGATATTACTGCACTGTTGGAGCTAGGAACACAAGCATTTAGTTAGATACGACTGCACTGTTGGAGCTAGGAACACAAGCATTTAGTTAGATACGACTGCACTGTTGGAGCTAGGAACACAAGCATTTAGTTAGATACGACTGAACTGTTGGAGCTAGGAACACAAGCATTTAGTTAGATATTACTGCACTGTTGGAGCTAGGAACACAAGCATTTAGTTAGATATTACTGCACTGTTGGAGCTAGGAACACAAGCATTTAGTTAGATACTACTGCACTGTTGGAGCTAGGAACACAAGCATTTAGTTAGATACTACTGCACTGTTGGAGCTAGGAACACAAGCATTTAGTTAGATACTACTGCACTGTTGGAGCTAGGAACACAAGCATTTAGTTAGATACGACTGCACTGTTGGAGCTAGGAACACAAGCATTTAGTTAGATACTACTGCACTGTTGGAGCTAGGAACACAAGCATTTAGTTAGATACGACTGCACTGTTGGAGCTAGGAACACAAGCATTTAGTTAGATACGACTGCACTGTTGGAGCTAGGAACACAAGCATTTAGTTAGATACGACTGCACTGTTGGAGCTAGGAACACAAGCATTTAGTTAGATACGACTGCACTGTTGGAGCTGGGAACACAAGCATTTAGTTAGATACGACTGCACTGTTGGAGCTAGGAACACAAGCATTTAGTTAGATACTACTGCACTGTTGGAGCTAGGAACACAAGCATTTAGTTAGATACGACTGCACTGTTGGAGCTAGGAACACAAGCATTTAGTTAGATACGACTGCACTGTTGGAGCTAGGAACACAAGCATTTAGTTAGATACGACTGCACTGTTGGAGCTAGGAACACAAGCATTTAGTTAGATACGACTGCACTGTTGGAGCTAGGAACACAAGCATTTAGTTAGATACTACTGCACTGTTGGAGCTAGGAACACAAGCATTTAGTTAGATACTACTGCACTGTTGGAGCTAGGAACACAAACATTTAGTTAGATACTACTGCACTGTTGGAGCTAGGAACACAAGCATTTAGTTAGATACTACTGCACTGTTGGAGCTAGGAACACAAGCATTTAGTTAGATACTACTGCACTGTTGGAGCTAGGAACACAAGCATTTAGTTAGATACTACTGCACTGTTGGAGCTAGGAACACAAGCATTTAGTTAGATACTACTGCACTGTTGGAGCTAGGAACACAAGCATTTAGTTAGATACTACTGCACTGTTGGAGCTAGGAACACAAGCATTTAGTTAGATACGACTGCACTGTTGGAGCTAGGAACACAAGCATTTAGTTAGATACGACTGCACTGTTGGAGCTAGGAACACAAGCATTTAGTTAGATACGACTGCACTGTTGGAGCTAGGAACACAAGCATTTAGTTAGATACGACTGCACTGTTGGAGCTAGGAACACAAGCATTTAGTTAGATACGACTGCACTGTTGGAGCTAGGAACACAAGCATTTAGTTAGATACGACTGCACTGTTGGAGCTAGGAACACAAGCATTTAGTTAGATACGACTGCACTGTTGGAGCTAGGAACACAAGCATTTAGTTAGATACGACTGCACTGTTGGAGCTGGGAACACAAGCATTTAGTTAGATACGATTGCACTGTTGGAGCTAGAAACACAAGCATTTAGTTAGATACGACTGCACTGTTGGAGCTGGGAACACAAGCATTTAGTTAGGTACGATTGCACTGTTGGAGCTAGGAACACCAGCATTTAGTTAGATACTACTGCACTGTTGGAGCTAGGAACACCAGCATTTAGTTAGATACGACTGCACTGTTGGAGCTAGGAACACCAGCATTTAGTTAGATACTACTGCACTGTTGGAGCTAGGAACACCAGCATTTAGTTAGATACGACTGCACTGTTGGAGCTAGGAACACAAGCATTTAGTTAGATATTACTGCACTGTTGGAGCTAGGAACACAAGCATTTAGTTAGATACGACTGCACTGTTGGAGCTAGGAACACAAGCATTTAGTTAGATATTACTGCACTGTTGGAGCTAGGAACACAAGCATTTAGTTAGATACGACTGCACTGTTGGAGCTAGGAACACAAGCATTTAGTTAGATACGACTGCACTGTTGGAGCTAGGAACACAAGCATTTAGTTAGATACGACTGCACTGTTGGAGCTAGGAACACAAGCATTTAGTTAGATATTACTGCACTGTTGGAGCTAGGAACACAAGCATTTAGTTAGATATTACTGCACTGTTGGAGCTAGGAACACAAGCATTTAGTTAGATACTACTGCACTGTTGGAGCTAGGAACACAAGCATTTAGTTAGATACTACTGCACTGTTGGAGCTAGGAACACAAGCATTTAGTTAGATATTTAGTTAGATACTACTGCACTGTTGGAGCTAGGAACACAAGCATTTAGTTAGATACTACTGCACTGTTGGAGCTAGGAACACAAGCATTTAGTTAGATACTACTGCACTGTTGGAGCTAGGAACACAAGCATTTAGTTAGATACTACTGCACTGTTGGAGCTAGGAACACAAGCATTTAGTTAGATACTACTGCACTGTTGGAGCTAGGAACACAAGCATTTAGTTAGATACGACTGCACTGTTGGAGCTAGGAACACAAGCATTTAGTTAGATACTACTGCACTGTTGGAGCTAGGAACACAAGCATTTAGTTAGATACGACTGCACTGTTGGAGCTAGGAACACAAGCATTTAGTTAGATACGACTGCACTGTTGGAGCTAGGAACACAAGCATTTAGTTAGATACGACTGCACTGTTGGAGCTAGGAACACAAGCATTTAGTTAGATACGACTGCACTGTTGGAGCTAGGAACACAAGCATTTAGTTAGATACGACTGCACTGTTGGAGCTAGGAACACAAGCATTTAGTTAGATACGACTGCACTGTTGGAGCTAGGAACACAAGCATTTAGTTAGATACGACTGCACTGTTGGAGCTAGGAACACAAGCATTTAGTTAGATACGACTGCACTGTTGGAGCTAGGAACACAAGCATTTAGTTAGATACGACTGCACTGTTGGAGCTAGGAACACAAGCATTTAGTTAGATACGACTGCACTGTTGGAGCTAGGAACACAAGCATTTAGTTAGATACGACTGCACTGTTGGAGCTGGGAACACAAGCATTTAGTTAGATACGACTGCACTGTTTGAGCTGGGAACACAAGCATTTAGTTAGATACGACTGCACTGTTGGAGCTAGGAACACAAGCATTTAGTTAGATACGACTGCACTGTTGGAGCTAGGAACACAAGCATTTAGTTAGATACGACTGCACTGTTGGAGCTAGGAACACAAGCATTTAGTTAGATACGACTGCACTGTTGGAGCTAGGAACACAAGCATTTAGTTAGATACGACTGCACTGTTGGAGCTGGGAACACAAGCATTTAGTTAGATACGACTGCACTGTTGGAGCTGGGAACACAAGCATTTAGTTAGATACGACTGCACTGTTTGAGCTGGGAACACAAGCATTTAGTTAGATACGACTGCACTGTTGGAGCTAGGAACACAAGCATTTAGTTAGATACGACTGCACTGTTGGAGCTAGGAACACAAGCATTTAGTTAGATACGACTGCACTGTTGGAGCTAGGAACACAAGCATTTAGTTAGATACGACTGCACTGTTGGAGCTAGGAACACAAGCATTTAGTTAGATACGACTGCACTGTTGGAGCTGGGAACACAAGCATTTAGTTAGATACGACTGCACTGTTGGAGCTAGGAACACAAGCATTTAGTTAGATACTACTGCACTGTTGGAGCTAGGAACACAAGCATTTAGTTAGATACGACTGCACTGTTGGAGCTGGGAACACAAGCATTTAGTTAGATACGACTGCACTGTTTGAGCTGGGAACACAAGCATTTAGTTAGATACGACTGCACTGTTGGAGCTAGGAACACAAGCATTTAGTTAGATACGACTGCACTGTTGGAGCTAGGAACACAAGCATTTAGTTAGATACGACTGCACTGTTGGAGCTAGGAACACAAGCATTTAGTTAGATACGACTGCACTGTTGGAGCTAGGAACACAAGCATTTAGTTAGATACGACTGCACTGTTGGAGCTGGGAACACAAGCATTTAGTTAGATACGACTGCACTGTTGGAGCTGTTAGGAACACAAGCATTTAGTTAGATACTACTGCACTGTTGGAGCTAGGAACACAAGCATTTAGTTAGATACGACTGCACTGTTGGAGCTAGGAACACAAGCATTTAGTTAGATACGACTGCACTGTTGGAGCTAGGAACACAAGCATTTAGTTAGATACGACTGCACTGTTGGAGCTAGGAACACAAGCATTTAGTTAGATACGACTGCACTGTTGGAGCTAGGAACACAAGCATTTAGTTAGATACGACTGCACTGTTGGAGCTAGGAACACAAGCATTTAGTTAGATACGACTGCACTGTTGGAGCTAGGAACACAAGCATTTAGTTAGATACGACTGCACTGTTGGAGCTAGGAACACAAGCATTTAGTTAGATACGACTGCACTGTTGGAGCTGGGAACACAAGCATTTAGTTAGATACGATTGCACTGTTGGAGCTAGAAACACAAGCATTTAGTTAGATACGACTGCACTGTTGGAGCTGGGAACACAAGCATTTAGTTAGGTACGATTGCACTGTTGGAGCTAGGAACACCAGCATTTAGTTAGATACTACTGCACTGTTGGAGCTAGGAACACCAGCATTTAGTTAGATACGACTGCACTGTTGGAGCTAGGAACACCAGCATTTAGTTAGATACTACTGCACTGTTGGAGCTAGGAACACCAGCATTTAGTTAGATACGACTGCACTGTTGGAGCTAGGAACACAAGCATTTAGTTAGATATTACTGCACTGTTGGAGCTAGGAACACAAGCATTTAGTTAGATACGACTGCACTGTTGGAGCTAGGAACACAAGCATTTAGTTAGATATTACTGCACTGTTGGAGCTAGGAACACAAGCATTTAGTTATATACGACTGCACTGTTGGAGCTAGGAACACAAGCATTTAGTTAGATACTACTGCACTGTTGGAGCTAGGAACACAAGCATTTAGTTAGATACTACTGCACTGTTGGAGCTAGGAACACAAGCATTTAGTTAGATACGACTGCACTGTTGGAGCTAGGAACACAAGCATTTAGTTAGATACGACTGCACTGTTGGAGCTAGGAACACAAGCATTTAGTTAGATACGACTGCACTGTTGGAGCTAGGAACACAAGCATTTAGTTAGATACGACTGCACTGTTGGAGCTAGGAACACAAGCATTTAGTTAGATACTACTGCACTGTTGGAGCTAGGAACACAAGCATTTAGTTAGATACTACTGCACTGTTGGAGCTAGGAACACAAGCATTTAGTTAGATACTACTGCACTGTTGGAGCTAGGAACACAAGCATTTAGTTAGATACTACTGCACTGTTGGAGCTAGGAACACAAGCATTTAGTTAGATACTACTGCACTGTTGGAGCTAGGAACACAAGCATTTAGTTAGATACGACTGCACTGTTGGAGCTAGGAACACAAGCATTTAGTTAGATACGACTGCACTGTTGGAGCTAGGAACACAAGCATTTAGTTAGAACACAAGCATTTGGTTAGATGCGACTGCACTGTTGGAGCTAGGAACACAAGCATTTAGTTAGATACGACTGCACTGTTGGAGCTAGGAACACAAGCATTTAGTTAGATACGACTGCACTGTTGGAGCTAGGAACACAAGCATTTAGTTAGATACGACTGCACTGTTGGAGCTGGGAACACAAGCATTTAGTTAGATACGACTGCACTGTTGGAGCTGGGAACACAAGCATTTAGTTAGATACGACTGCACTGTTGGAGCTAGGAACACAAGCATTTAGTTAGATACGACTGCACTGTTGGAGCTAGGAACACAAGCATTTAGTTAGATACGACTGCACTGTTGGAGCTAGGAACACAAGCATTTAGTTAGATACGACTGCACTGTTGGAGCTAGGAACACAAGCATTTAGTTAGATACGACTGCACTGTTGGAGCTGGGAACACAAGCATTTAGTTAGATACGACTGCACTGTTGGAGCTAGGAACACAAGCATTTAGTTAGATACTACTGCACTGTTGGAGCTAGGAACACAAGCATTTAGTTAGATACGACTGCACTGTTGGAGCTAGGAACACAAGCATTTAGTTAGATACGACTGCACTGTTGGAGCTAGGAACACAAGCATTTAGTTAGATACGACTGCACTGTTGGAGCTAGGAACACAAGCATTTAGTTAGATACGACTGCACTGTTGGAGCTAGGAACACAAGCATTTAGTTAGATACGACTGCACTGTTGGAGCTAGGAACACAAGCATTTAGTTAGACACTACTGCACTGTTGGAGCTAGGAACACAAGCATTTAGTTATATATTACTCCAATGTTGGAGCTAGGAACACAAGCATTTAGTTAGATATTACTGCACTGTTGGAGCTAGGAACACCAGCATTTAGTTAGAAACTACTGCACTGTTGGAGCTAGGAACACAAGCATTTAGTTAGATATTACTTCACTGTTGGAGCTAGGAACACAAGCATTTAGTTAGATACTACTGCACTGTTGGAGCTAGGAACACAAGCATTTCTCTACTCCCTCAACAACATCTGCTAAATATGTGTATGTGACCAATATTTTTTAAATATAAAAAAAAAAATCTGGCCTCTGCGTTCCTCCGGAGGCTCCGCGATTGCATCATACGGCGTCTCAGACCACATTTTCGATGAGGCATGAATTGGCTGTTCGTCTCTGAGAGCTTTCCACACCTGGATTGTGCATTTGCCCATTATTATTTTCAAAATTCTTCAAGCTCTGTCAAATTGGTTATTGATCATCGCTAGACAACAATTTTCAGGTGATTGCCAAAGATGTAAGTCAAAATTGTAACTCGGCCACTCAGGAACATTCACTGTCTTCTTGGGCAGCAGCTCCAGTGTAGATTTGGCCTTGTGTTTTAGCTTATTGTCCTGCTGACAGGTGAATTAATCTCCCAGTGTCTGGAGGAAAGCCGACTGAACCAGCTTTTCCTCTAGTATTTTGCCTGTTCTTAGCTCCATTCTGTACATTTTTGATCCTGAAAAACTCCCCAATCTTTGATGATTACAAGCATACCCTTAACATGATGCAGCCACCACTGTGCTTGAAAATATGGAGTTCACTCAGTAATCTGTTGAATTCGATTTGCCTCAAACATAAAACTTTGTGTTCAGGATAAAAAGTTAATTGCGTTGCCACATTTTCAACAGTTTTACTTTAGTGCCTTGTTGCCAACAGGATGCATGTTTTGGAATATTTGTATTCTGTACATGCTTCTTTTCACTCTGTCAATTAGGTTAGTATCGTTGTTGATCCATCCTCAGTTTTCTCCTATCACAGACATTAAACTTTGTAACTGTTTTAAAGTCACCATTGGTCTTATGGTGAAATCCTTGAGCACTTTCCTTCCACTCTGGCAATAGGTGCCCCTCTTTGTGAGGCATTGGAAAACCTCCCTGGTCTTTGTGGTTGAATCTGTGTTTTAAAGTCGCTGCTCGACTGAATGACTTTAAATATAATCGTATGTGTGGGGTACAGAGATGAGGTGGTCCTTTAGGCTTGTGATAACAAAGGTGTTGAATTGACTTCATTTGTTAAAAACAAATTGAAAAACATTATACCACTTCGACATTATGGGGTAATGTCTGTAAGCCAGTGACCCAAAAAAATCTACATTTTATCCGTTTTAAAGTCTGTCTGTAACACCCCACAATTTGGAAAAAGTAGGCGAGATTACTTTCTGAAGAGACACTGTAATTACGATTGGTGCCGAAAAGCGACTATATACAGTACAGAAAGACATTGATTGATGGATTGGCTAAACAGCTAATGGCATATAGCTAATGACATATCAGGTAAATTTGGCTAAATAGCTAAACAGCTAATGACATATAGCTAATGACATATCAGGTAAATTTGGCTAAATAGCTAAACAGCTAATGACATATAGCTAATGACATATCAGGTCAATTTGGCTGAATAGCTAAACAGCTAATGGCATATAGCTAATGACATATCAGGTAAATTTGGCTAAATAGCTAAACAGCTAATGACATATAGCTAATGACATATCAGGTAAATTTGGCTAAATAGCTAAACAGCTAATGACATATAGCTAATGACATATCAGGTCAATTTGGCTGAATAGCTAAACAGCTAATGACATATTGCTAATCACATATCAGGTCAATTTGGCTGAATAGCTAAACAGCTAATGACATATAGCTAATCACATATCAGGTCAATTTTGCTAAATAGCTAAACAGCTAATGACATATAGCTAATGACATATCAGGTCAATTTTGCTAAATAGCTAAACAGCTAATGACATATAGCTAATGACATATCAGATCAATTTGGCTAAATAGCTAAACAGCTAATGACATATAGCTAATGACATATCAGGTCAATTTGGCTAAATAGCTAAACAGCTAATGACATATAGCTCATGACATATCAGGTCAATTTGGCTGAATAGCTAAACAGCTAATGACATATAGCTAATGACATATCAGGTCAATTTGGCTAAATAACTAAACAGCTAACATGCTGAACGGATAGGCTACCATCTCTACGGATAGGCTACCATCACTACGGATAGGCTACCATCACTACGGATAGGCTACCATCACTACGGATAGGCTACCATCACTACGGATAGGCTACCATCACTACGGATAGGCTACCATCACTACGGATAGGCTACCATCACTACGGATAGGCTACCATCACTACGGATAGGCTAACATCACTACGGATAGGCTACCATCACTACGGATAGGCTACCATCACTACGGATAGGCTACCATCACTACGGATAGGCTAACATCACTACGGATAGGCTACCATCACTACCGTCACGCAACCTGAAATGACTGATCATTAAAAGCGTGCAGTTGCTTGCTGTGTAATGGAGCTAAATGTCATTTTTTTCTGAATAAAGCTGTTCAAGAGGGGGATCATATTAAAAACAAATGAATTGTGACATTTATTAGGTAATCCCTTGAAAATGGCACGCAGTTGTCAATGGTTTTAGCAGACCTTGGGGTTCTCCCGTCCCCCAGCAGACACATCAAACATTATGCACCTCACGGGGACGTTGACTGATAACAACCAATTAAGTTGAAAGATATGCTTGCAGATACATGTGCACAAAATACTCAAACAAAACTGAATTCAGGTAGAGAAAACAGTGTGAAATTTCAAGATTCATAAGTGTAAATACACTGTATGAAGTTAAGATAGATGGAGACGTCTCTACTGTTAGTAATGGTAGAGGCTTCATGGCTAGTCTACATACTGGCAGACACACTAACATGTCCGTTTGCTTGTTTTGCTGACAGTGTGAACAGACTGCTGTGTTTTCACTCTGGCACAGAGATAGACCTTCACTGCCAATAGCTAACAGGATTGTGTTTCTTGAAGCATACTCGTGTGTGTGTGTGTGTGTGTGTGTGTGTGTGTGTGTGTGTGTGTGTGTGTGTGTGTGTGTGTGTGTGTGTGCGTGCGTGCGTGCGTGCGTGCGTGTGCGCGTGCGCGTGCGTGCGTGTGCGTGTGCGCAGACCTTTCAGGAGGCAGGTGCTCAAAATGAAAAAAGGTATACTTTAAAAAAAGCAGACTTTCATAATTCATATACTGAAATTCCAACAGAGAAACATTTCACCCTCTGCAGAGAAACATTTCAGTCTCCACAGAGAATGATTTTGGAGTGCCTCCTAAAGACATTATTTACATTGCCAGGAAGGCTAGGCTATCAGATTATCGCCAGAAAGGCTAGGCTATCAAATTATCGCCAAAAAGGCTAGGCTATCAGATTATCGCCAGAAAGCCTAGACTATCAGATTATCGCCAGAAAGGCTAGACTATCAGATGTTCGACACAAAGGCTAGGCTATCAGATCAAAAGGCTAGGCTATCAGATTATCGCCAAAAAGGCTAGGCTATCAGATCAAAAGGCTAGGCTATCAGATTATCGCCAGGAAGCCTAGACTATCAGATCAAAAGGCTAGGCTATCAGATCAAAAGGCTAGGCTATCAGATCAAAAGGCTAGGCTATCAGATCAAAAGGCTAGGCTATCAGATCAAAAGGCTAGGCTATCCGATGATCATTGATGTGATGTAAATCTGCTCAATGCACTTACCTTCTCCCCAGTTTGAGGTCTGAGTGCTCTGGAGCAGGTTTTCATCAAGGATCTCTCTGTACTTTGCTCCGTTCATCGTTCCCTCGATTCTGACAAGTCTCCCAGTCCCTGACATTGAAAAAACACCCCCACAGCATGATGCTGCCATCACCACCAACAATGCTTCACCATATATGGAGCCATGTTTCCTCCAGACGTAACATTTGGCCAACAAGTTTGTTTTCATCAAACCAAAGAATCTTGTTTCTCATGGACTGACTCCTTTAGGTGCCTTTTGTCAAACTCCAAGCAGGCTGTCATGTGCCTTTTACTGAGGAGAGACTTCCGTCTGACCACTCTACCATAAAAGCCTGATTGATGGAGTACTGCAGAGATGTTTGTCCTTCTGGAAAGTTCTCCGATCTCCACAGAGGCACTCCGGAGCTCTGTCAGAGTGACCATTGAGTTCTTGGTCAATTAACCTTCTACCCTGATTGCTCGGTTTGATTGTGGCCAGTCTACCCCTACCCAATCTACCCTGATTGCGGCCAGCTCTGGGAAGTCTTGGTGGTTCCAAACTTCATCCATTTAACACAACTTAACATTAGTTGACACGGACATCTGTGTAGCTACAAAATGTTATGTCACATACCACAGTTGAGGAACGATGGGAAAGTAATTTGGCATTGACAGTTGATATATTTGGAAACTTACCTTTTAGAAAATTTTCTTTTTTTAAAAACTTCTACTGGAGCTGTTTCTCAGATTGCTGTTTTTATCCAGAGCGTTGGTGACTGTAATTGTGCTGCTGGCAACAATTTAATTTGCTCTTTTGCCAACGTTTACTGACACCGGCCATATTCAACGGCTGTTGAGCGTTCGAAAATTCATCAGTTCTTCTGCGCTGTCTGTCAAACTCAGACGAGAGTGTTCTGAAATCGGAGTAGATGGCCAGACTGAATTTACGAACAAACTCAAAATGGTTACTTGCATAACATAGTCTTTTGTTAAGACATGTAGCTAGCTAGCTAGATTAACAATGAACCATAATCCCAACTTATGACGTTACTACGTAGCCTAGTGGTTACAGCGTAGCCTAGTGGTTAGAGCGTTGGACTAGTAACCGGAAGGTTGCGAGTTCAAACCCCCGAGCTGACAAGGTACAAATCTGTCGTTCTGCCCCTGAACAGGCAGTTAACCCACTGTTCCCAGGCCGTCATTGAAAATAAGAATGTGTTCTTAACTGACTTGCCTGGTTAAATAAAGGTAAAATTAAATACTACCTTGCATGAATCTGCAGGTAGCTGACCAACCAGGTTCAATTTTAGCTAGCTAACATTAGGCTATAGATTTTCTAATCAAATGGCTCTGAGATTCAAATAGTAAAGTCATACGCGTAACATTAGCTAGTGAGCCAGCCAGCTAATGTTAGCGCTAGCTAGCTAGGTAAACAATGAACCATAATCAGAACTCATGATGTTACTACCCTGAATGAATCTGCAGGTAGCTAACCAACCAGGTTCAATGTTAGCTAGCTAACATTAGGCTATAGATTTTCTAATCAAATGGCTCTGAGATTCAAATAGTAAAGTCATACGCGTAACATTAGCTAGTGAGCCAGCCAGCGAATGTTAGTGCTAGCTAGCTAGGTAAACAATGAACCATAATCAGAACTCATGATGTTACTACCCTGAATGAATCTGCAGGTAGCTAACCAACCAGGTTCAATGTTAGCTAGCTAACATTAGGCTATAGATTGCTAATCAAATGGTTCATTCTGTCAAAATTAGAAATGTGTAATATCTGAAAATGTACCTAGCTAGACTGTCTTATACATCATTTATGGATGGATGCGTCTCCTGTCAGATGCTATGGTTGCCCTTAGTTTGGAGATGTAATCCTGAGACAGGTGTTTTCTCCTTAGCTATCATACTCGAATTCTACTGATTTCTAAACTTGATCCTCCAGAAAGGGGAGAGCAGCACTTATGCAGTGTTAATAGACAATATATATATAAACAAAACAATGTTAGAAAGAATTTACTTAGACATACTGAAGAGCTGAAATAGACAGAAGCGTGCTATATCGCAGACCAATCCAAAGTCATCTCTCGGCATGTCCAGCCCACTCATTATCTCATCCAATCATGGCTAGCTGGAATGTTGGTGTCTTTTTCTGTGGCTAAACCAACTAGGCTCATAATTTTATTTCGTATTTACATACAAGTTTGTTATTAAGGGACATGAAAGTTCACATGTTCAAGAAGGTATTTATGCCAAAAAACGCATTTGATAAGAAAAAGTTTACGTTGAAACAGCTCCCCTGTGAAGCAGCGCCATACGCTTTGTTTGTCACATATATAGACGGGTGTGTCTTTCCAAATCATGTCCAATCAAATGAATTTACCACAGATGGACTCCAATCAAGTTGTATAAAACATCTCAAGGATGATCAATGGAAACAGGATGCACCTGAGCTCAATATTGAGTCTCACAGCAAAGGGTCTGAATACTGATGTAAATAAGGTTAAATGAGGTTCTTCTGTACACAGGATCAGAATTCACCACAGGGCCAGGACAGTATGCTAGTTGAGAATTCACCACAGGGCTGGTACAGTATGCTAGATGAGAATTCACCACAGGGCCAGGACAGTATGCTAGTTGAGAATTCACCACAGGGCCAGTACAATATGCTAGATCAGAATTCACCACAGGGCTGGTACAGTATGTTAGATGAGAATTCACCACAGGGTCAGTACAATATGCAAGATGAGAATTCACCACAGGGCCAGTACAATATGCTAGATGAGAATTCACCACAGGGCCAGTACAATATGCTAGATGAGAATTCACCACAGGGCCAGTACAATATGCTAGATGAGAATTCACCACAGGGCCAGTGCAATATGCTAGATGAGAATTCACCACAGGGCCAGTGCATTGTATGTGTGTAACGGTTTTCTTCCGTTGAAGGAGAGGACCAAAATGCAGCGTGGTTTGTGTTCATCATGTTTAATAAGGACAATAAACGTGAACACTACAAAATACAAAACATAAAATATGAAAAAACCGAAACAGTCCTATCTGGTGCATAGACACAAAGACAGAAGACAACCACCCACAAAACCCAACAGAAAACAGGCTACATAAATATGGTTCCCAATCAGAGACAATGACTAACACCTGCCTCTGATTGAGAACCATATCAGGCCAAACATAGAAAAAGGAAAACTAGACACACAACATAGAATGCCCACTCACGTCCTGACCAACACTAAAACAAAGAAAACACAAAAGAACTATGGTCAGAACGTGACAATGTGACTACCATTATTCCTGAATGTCTGTCTAGGTTTTTGTTCCAAGTAGGCTTGCAAAAAAACGTTTTTTCAGAAATCCTGGTCGGAGGAATGTGGATTTTCCTGCTCATTTCCTTGTTCCAAACGTGCCTGATTTTGCTATGTGTTCTATTGTGTAGTTGTCTAGTTACTCAATATGTACATGTCATTTCCTACGTCAGTGCCTGCTCGCATTCAAAACTGAACGTTCAAACGTTCTAATAACGTACTGGTGATTCATTGTGTGTCTCTGTCAGTCACACAGGACAGAGTGCTCGTTCAATGTGTGTTGTGCTGTGTTTGTGCGAACGCCAACCTGTACGACAGGCTCTCAGATCCCCAAGATACGAGGTAAGAGTGTGTGAGACCTTTGCTCACTTCCTCCATCCTCTCTGCCTCTGTCCATCAATTCCATCTCCCCTTATCTGATCAATCCTGGACAGAAATCTAATCGAATGTAGCTGCTGAACCCTGAAATATAGGAAGCAGAGAAAAGAGAGGGGAAGAGAGAATAATTATATTATTTACAGTGACAAACAAGATTAACAATTGAGCCTTCAGCTGCAGTTATACAGTAATAGTGTAGTCTACGGTGTGTGTGTGTGTGTGTGACACTGTACTTGTTCTATCAAACCACCTCGTAATAAAACTGTAACTGAACCCAATTACAAAAAGCCATTTACCTTTATTTAACCGGGCAAGTCAGTTAAAAACAATGTCTTGTTTTCAATGACAGCCTACCAGGGAACAGTGGGTTCACTACCTTGTTCATGGGCAGAACAACAGATTTTTACCTTGTCTGCTCAGGGATTCAATCTTGCAGCCTTCCAGTTACCAGTCCAACAGGCTAACCACTAGGCTACCTGCCATCCCAGCATGCACTGTTTAAAAAATACATATCGAAATTGGAAAAATCAAAATATGCATTCATAGGTGAGTTCACAAATGGGTCGGTAAGGTTGCGTTTTTTGGGGAATGTCCTATGAGCTAAGAGAAAGGATTGTGTTGAGGAACAGATCTGTGGAAGGGTAGCAGCACCGACAGTCACACAGCGTAATACAGTCTAGCAGTCAAACAGCGTAATACAGTCTAGCAGTCACACAGCATAATACAGTCTAGCAGTCACACAGCGTAATACAGTCTAGCAGTCACACAGCATAATACAGTCTAGCAGTCACACAGCGTAATACAGTCTAGCAGTCACACAGCATAATACAGTCTAGCAGTCACACAGCGTAACACAGTCTAGCAGTCACACAGCATAATACAGACACGCAGTCACACAGCATAATACAGACACGCAGTCACACAGCGTAACACAGACAAGCAGTCACACAGCGTAACACAGACAAGCAGTCACAGTCAGACAAGCAGTCACACAGCATAGACAAGCAGACACGCATACAGACAAGCAGTCACACAGCATAATACAGACACGCAGTCACACAGCATAAACAGACAGACAAGCAGACAAGCAGTCATACAGCATAACACAGACAAGCAGTCACACAGCGTAATACAGACAAGCAGTCATACAGCGTAATACAGACAAGCAGTCACACAGCGTAACACAGTCTAGCAGTCACACAGCGTAACACAGTCTAGCAGTCACACAGCATAATACAGACACGCAGTCACACAGCGTAACACAGTCTAGCAGTCACACAGCATAACACAGACAAGCAGTCACACAGCATAACACAGACAAGCAGTCACACAGCGTAACACAGACAAGCAGTCATACAGCGTAATACAGACAAGCAGTCATACAGCGTAATACAGACAAGCAGTCACACAGCGTAATACAGACAAGCAGTCATACAACGTAATACAGACAAGCAGTCACACAGCATAATACAGACAAGCAGTCACACAACGTAATACAGACAAGCAGTCAAACAGCATAATACAGACAAGCAGTCACACAGCGTAATACAGACAAGCAGTCATACAGCGTAATACAGACAAGCAGTCACACAGCGTAACACAGTCTAGCAGTCACACAGCGTAATACAGTCTAGCAGTCACACAGCGTAATACAGTCTAGCAGTCACACAGCGTAATACAGACAAGCAGTCACACAGCGTAATACAGTCTAGAGGTCATACAGCGTAATACAGACAAGCAGTCACACAGCGTAATACAGACAAGCAGTCATACAGCATAATACAGACAAGCAGTCATACAGCGTAATACAGTCTAGCAGTCACACAGCGTAATACAGACAAGCAGTCATACAGCATAATACAGACAAGCAGTCATACAGCGTAATACAGTCTAGCAGTCACACAGCGTAATACAGACAAGCAGTCATACAGCGTAATACAGTCTAGCAGTCACACAGTCTAGCAATAATAAAACATTACAGTCATACAGCATAGCAATCATACAGATGATTATTTATACAGCCTAATACAGCCTAGCAGTCATACAGCCTAGCAGTTATACAGCCTAGCAGTCACACCGCCTAGCAGTCATACAGCCTAGCAGTCACACCGCCTAGCAGTCATACAGCCTAGCAGTCACACAGCCTAGCAGTCATACAGCCTAGCAGTCATACAGCCTAGCAGTCATACAGCCTAATAGAGCCTAACATTACTACAGCCCAGCAGTATTCAGGCTAGCAGTCATACAACCTAGCAGTCATACAACCTAGCAGTCATACAGCCTAGCAGTCATACAACCTAGCAGTCATACAACCTAACAGACATACACCCAACAATCATACAGCCTTATACAGCCTAGAAGTCATACAGCCTAATACAGCCTAGAAGTCATACAGCCTAATACAGCCTTGCAGTCATACAGCCTAATGCAGTCTAGCAGTCACACAGCGTAATACAGTCTAGCAGTCACACAGCGTAATACAGTCTAGCAGTCACACAGCGTAATACAGTCTAGCAGTCACACAGCATAATACAGACACGCAGTCACACAGCATAATACAGACACGCAGTCACACAGCATAACACAGACAAGCAGTCACACAGCATAACACAGACAAGCAGTCACACAGCGTAACACAGACAAGCAGTCACACAGCGTAACACAGACAAGCAGTCACACAGCGTAATACAGACATGCAGTCACACAGCGTAACACAGTCTAGCAGTCACACAGCGTAATACAGTCTAGCAGTCACACAGCGTAATACAGTCTAGCAGTCACACAGCGTAATACAGACAAGCAGTCACACAGCGTAATACAGTCTAGCAGTCATACAGCGTAATACAGACAAGCAGTCATACAGCGTAATACAGTCTAGCAGTCACACAGCGTAATACAGACAAGCAGTCATACAGCATAATACAGACAAGCAGTCATACAGTGTAATACAGTCTAGCAGTCACACAGTCTAGCAATAATAAAACATTACAGTCATACAGCATAGCAATCATACAGATGATTATTTATACAGCCTAATACAGCCTAGCAGTCATACAGCCTAGCAGTCATACAGCCTAGCAGTCACACCGCCTAGCAGTCATACAGCCTAGCAGTCATACAGCCTAGCAGTCATACAGCCTAGCAGTCATACAGCCTAATACAGCCTAGAAGTCATACAGCCTAATACAGCCTTGCAGTCATACAGCCTAATACAGTCTAGCAGTCACACAGCCTAATACATCCTAGCAGTCAAACATCCTAGCAGTCATACAGCCAATACAACAGCACAGTAACACAGGCACAGAATCATACAGCCTAGCAGTAACATAGATGAGCAGTCATACAGCCTAATACAGCCTAGCAGTCATACAGCCTAATACATTCAAGCAGTCATTCAGTCTAATACAGACTAGCAATCATTCAGTCTAATACAGCCTAGCGGTCATTCAGTCTAATACAGACTAGCAGTCATTCAGTCTAATACAGCCTAGCAGTCATACAGCCTAATGCATTCAAGCAGTCATTCAGTCTAATACAGACTAGCAGTCATTCAGTCTAATACAGCCTAGCAGTCATACAGCCTAATAATATTAAGCAGTCAATCAGTCTAATACAGACTAGCAGTCATAGAGATTAGCATTTATAAAGCATAACACAGCCTAGAAGTCATAAAGCCTAACACAGCCTAGCAGTAACATAGACTAGCAGTAATAGAGCTTAATACAGCCTAGCAGTAATACAGCACAACAATCATACAGCCTAGCAGTAATACAGCACAGCAATCATACAGCATAGCAATCATATCGATTAGCATTTATACAGCCTAATACAGCCTATCAGTCATGCAGCCTAATATAGCCTAGTAGTCATACAGCCTAGCAGTCATACAGCCTAGCAGTCATACAGCCCAGTAGTCATACAGCCTAGTAGTCATACAGCCTAGTAGTCATACAGCCTAGTAGTCATAAAGCCTAGCAGTCATACAGCCTAGTAGTCATACAGCCTAATACAGCCTAGCAGTCATACAGTCTAGCAGTCACACAGCCTAAAACAGCCTTAAAGTCATACAGCCTAATACAGTCTAGCAGTCATACAGCCTAATAAAGCCTAGCAGTCATACAGCCTAATACAGCCTAGCAGTCATACAGCCTAGCAGTCATACAGCCTAGCAGTCATACAGCCTAGCAGTCACACCGCCTAGCAGTCATACAGCCTAGCAGTCATACAGCCTAGCAGTCATACAGCCTAGCAGTCATACAGCCTAATACAGCCTAATATTACTACAGCCCAGCAGTATTCAGGCTAGCAGTCATACAACCTAGCAGTCATACAACCTAGCAGTCATACAGCCTACCAGTCATACAACCTAGCAGTCATACAACCTAACAGTCATACACCCAACAATCATACAGCCTTATACAGCCTATAAGTCATACAGCCTAATACAGCCTTGCAGTCATACAGCCTAATACAGTCTAGCAGTCACACAGCCTAATACATCCTAGCAGTCAAACATCCTAGCAGTCATACAGCCTAATACAACCTAGCAGTAACACAGCCTAGAATTCATACAGCCTAGCAGTAACATAGATGAGCAGTCATACAGCCTAATACAGCCTAGCAGTCATACAGCCTAATACATTCAAGCAGTCATACAGCCTAATACAGACTAGCAATCATTCAGTCTAATACAGCCTAGCAGTCATACAGCCTAATGCATTCAAGCAGTCATTCAGTCTAATACAGACTAGCAGTCATTCAGTCTAATACAGCCTAGCAGTCATACAGCCTAATGCATTCAAGCAGTCATTCAGTCTAATACAGCCTAGCAGTCATTCAGTCTAATACAGACTAGCAGTCATAGAGATTAGCATTTATACAGCCTAATACAGCCTATCAGTCATGCAGCCTAATATAGCCTAGTAGTCATACAGCCTAGTAGTCATACAGCCTAGTAGTCATACTGCCCAGTAGTCATACAGCCCAGTAGTCATACAGCCCAGTAGTCATACAGCCTAGTAGTCATACAGCCTAGCAGTCATACAGCCTAGCAGTCATACAGCCTAATACAGCCTAGCAGTCATACAGTCTAGCAGTCACACAGCCTAAAACAGCCTTAAAGTCATACAGCCTAATACAGTCTAGCAGTCATACAGCCTAATAAAGCCTAGCAGTCATACAGCCTAATACAGCCTAGCAGTCATACAGCCTAGCAGTCATACAGCCTAGCAGTCACACAGCCTAGCAGTCATACAGTCTAGCAGTCATACAGCCTAGCAGTCATACAGCCTAATACAGCCTAACATTACTACAGCCCAGCAGTATTCAGGCTAGCAGTCATACAACCTAGCAGTCATACAACCTAGCAGTCATACAACCTAACAGTCATACACCCAACAATCATACAGCCTTATACAGCCTAGAAGTCATACAGCCTAATACATTCAAGCAGTCAATCAGTCTAATACAGACTAGCAGCCTAGTAGTCATACAGTCTAATACAGACTAGCAGTCATAGAGATTAGCATTTATAAAGCATAACACAGCCTAGAAGTCATAAAGCCTAACACAGCCTAGCAGTAACATAGACTAGCAGTAATAGAGCTTAATACAGCCTAGCAGTAATACAGCACAACAATCATACAGCACAGCAATCATACAGCACAGCAATCATACAGCATAGCAATCATACAGCATAGCAATCATATCGATTAGCATTTATACAGCCTAATACAGCCTATCAGTCATGCAGCCTAATATAGCCTAGTAGTCATACAGCCTAGTAGTCATACATCCTAGTAGTCATACAGCCCAGTAGTCATACAGCATAGTAGTCATACAGCCTAGTAGTCATACAGCCTAGTAGTCATACAGCCTAGCAGTCATACAGCCTAGTAGTCATACAGCCTAATACAGCCTAGCAGTCATACAGTCTAGCAGTCACACAGCCTAAAACAGCCTTAAAGTCATACAGCCTAATACAGTCTAGCAGTCATACAGCCTAATAAAGCCTAGCAGTCATACAGCCTAATACAGCCTAGCAGTCATACAGCCTAGCAGTCATACAGCCTAGCAGTCACACCGCCTAGGAGTCATACAGCCTAGCAGTCATACAGCCTAGCAGTCATACAGCCTAATACAGCCTAACATTACTACTGCCCAGCAGTATTCAGGCTAGCAGTCATACAACCTAGCAGTCATACAACCTAACAGTCATACACCCAACAATCATACAGCCTTATACAGCCTAGAAGTCATACAGCCTAATACATTCAAGCAGTCAATCAGTCTAATACAGACTAGCAGTCATAGAGATTAGCATTTATAAAGCATAACACAGCCTAGAAGTCATAAAGCCTAACACAGCCTAGCAGTAACATAGACTAGCAGTAATAGAGCTTAATACAGCCTAGCAGTAATACAGCACAACAATCATACAGCCTAGCAGTAATACAGCACAGCAATCATACAGCATAGCAATCATATCGATTAGCATTTATACAGCCTAGCAGTCATACAGAATAGCAATCATACAGCATAGCAATCATATCGATGAGCATTTATACAGCCTAATACAGCCTATCAGTCATGCAGCCTAATATAGCCTAGTAGTCATACAGCCTAGTAGTCATACAGCCTAGTAGTCATACAGCCTAGTAGTCATACAGCCTAGTAGTCATACAGCCTAGTAGTCATACAGCCCAGTAGTCATACAGCCTAGTAGTCATACAGCCTAGTAGTCATACAGCCTAGTAGTCATACAGCCTAGTAGTCATACAGCCTAGTAGTCATACAGCCTAGTAGTCATACAGCCTAGTAGTCATACAGCCTAGCAGCCATACAGCCTAGCAGTCATACAGCCTAGTAGTCATACAGCCTAATACAGCCTAGCAGTCTTACAGTCTAGCAGTCACACAGCCTAAAACAGACTTAAAGTCATACAGCCTAATACAGTCTAGCAGTCATACAGCCTAATAAAGCCTAGCAGTCATACAGCCTAATACAGCCTAGCAGTCATACAGCCTAGCAGTCATAGAGCCTTATACAGCCTAGCAGTCACACAGCCTAAAACAGTCTTTCGTCTGCTAAATGACTTAAATGTAAATGTAAATGTCTTACAGCCTAGTAGTCATACAGCCTAATACAGCCTAGTAGTCATACAGCCTAATACAGTCTAGCAGTCATACAGCCTAAAACAGCCTTGCAGTCATACAGCCTAATACAGTCTAGCAGTCATACAGCCTAATACAGTCTAGCAGTCATACAACCTAATACAGCCTAGCAGTCATACAGCCTAGCAGTCATAGAGCCTTATACAGCCTAGCAGTCATACAGCCTAGTAGTCATACAGCCTAATACAGCCTAGCAGTCATACAGTCTAGCAGTCACACAGCCTAAAACAGCCTTAAAGTCATACAGCCTAATACAGTCTAGCAGTCATACAGCCTAATACAGTCATACAGCCTAGTAGTCATACAGCCTAATACAGGCTAGCAGTCATACAGCCTAATACAGTCTAGCAGTCATACAGCCTAATACAGCCTAGCAGTCATACAGCCTAATACAGCCTGGCAGTCATACAGCCTAATACAGCCTAGCAGTCATACAGCCTAATACAGCCTAATACAGGCTAGCAGTCATACAGCCTAATACAGCCTAGCAGTCATACAGCCTAATACAGTCTAGCAGTCATACAGCCTAATACAGGCTAGCAGTCATACAGCCTAAAACAGCCTAGCAGTCATACAGCCTTATACAGTCTAGCAGTCATACAGTCTAGCAGTCATACACCCTAATACAGTCTAGCAGTCATACAGTCTAGCAGTCATACAGTCTAGCAGTCATACACCCTAATACAGTCTAGCAGTCATACAGTCTAGCAGTCATACAGGCTAGCAGTCATACAACCTAATACAGCCTAGCAGTCATACAGCCTAATACAGTCTAGCAGTCATACAGCCTAATACAGTCTAGCAGTCATACAGCCTAATACAGCCTAGCAGTCATACAGCCTAATACAGCCTAGCAGTCATACAGCCTAATACAGCCTAGCAGTCATACAGCCTAATACAGCCTAGCAGTCATACAGCCTAATACAGCCTAGCAGTCATACAGCCTAATACAGCCTAGCAGTCATACAGCCTAATACAGTCTAGCAGTCATACAGCCTAATACAGCCTAGCAGTCATACAGCCTAATACAGGCTAGCAGTCATACAGCCTAATACAGTCTAGCAGTCATACAGCCTAATACAGCCTAGCAGTCATACAGCCTAATACAGCCTAGCAGTCATACAGCCTAATACAGCCTAGCAGTCATACAGCCTAATACAGCCTAGCAGTCATACAGTCTAGCAGTCACACAGCCTAAAACAGACTTAAAGTCATACAGCCTAATACAGTCTAGCAGTCATACAGCCTAATAAAGCCTAGCAGTCATACAGCCTAATACAGCCTAGCAGTCATACAGCCTAGCAGTCATAGAGCCTTATACAGCCTAGCAGTCGCACAGCCTAAAACAGTCTTACAGCCTAGTAGTTATAAATCAAATAAAATATTTGTCACATCTGCCGAGTACAACAGTGAAATGCTTAGTTACAAACCCTTAAACAACAATACAGTCTACAGACAGAAATCTAATACAGCCAGTAAAACAACCAATTACAGTTAGCCTATTACTGTTATTATTACTGCTCCATTACTGTCATTAGCAGTTATTATTACTGCCTAATTATTACAGTTATTATTACTGTTATTATTACTGTTACATTCTAGCATTATTACTGTTATTATTACTGTTATTATTACTGTTATTATTACAGCCATTAGTTATTATTACATTATTACTGTTATTATTACTGTTATTATTACAGTTCATTACTGTTATTATTACTGTTATTATTACAGCCATTACAGTTCATTACAGTTATTATTACTGTTAGCAGTCATGTTATTATTACAGCCTATTATTACTGCTCCATTACAGTTATTATTACAGTTATTACACTAGTTAGTTATTACAGCCTAATACAGGCTATTACAGTTATTCACTGTTATTAGCCTGTTATTATTACAGTTATTATTACAGGCTATTACAGTACCATTACAGCCTATTACAGCCTAGCAGTCATACTGTTATTATTACAGTTATTATTACTGTTATTATTACAGTTATTATTACAGCCCATTACAGTTATTATTAGTTAGTCATTACAGTTAATACAGCCTAGCAGTCATTACAGTTATTATTACAGCCTAGCAGTCATATTAGCTGTTAGCACTGCTCCATACAGTTATTATTACTGTTATTATTAGCCTAGCAGTCATACAGCCTAATACACTAGCAGTCATACAGTTATTATTACTGTTATTATTACATACATTACTGTTATTATCTAGCAGTCATTATTACAGTTATTATTACTGTTATACATTACCTATTATTACAGTCATTACTGTTATTATTACTGTTATTATTACTGTTATTATTACTGTTATTATTACTGTTATTATTACTGTTATTATTACTGTTATTATTACTGTTATTATTACTGTTATTATTACTGTTATTATTACTGTTATTATTACTGTTATTATTACTGTTATTATTACTGTACCATTACTGTTATTATTACTGTTATTATTACTGTTATTATTACTGTTATTATTACTGTTATTATTACTGCTCCATTACTGTTATTATTACTGTTATTATTACTGTTATTATTACTGTTATTATTACTGTTATTATTACTGTTATTATTACTGTACCATTACTGTTATTATTACTGTTATTATTACTGTTATTATTACTGTCATTATTACTGTTATTATTACTGTACCATTACTGTTATTATTACTGTTATTATTACTGCTCCATTACTGTTATTATTACTGTTATTATTACTGTTATTATTACTGTTATTATTACTGTTATTATTACTGCTATTATTACTGTTATTATTACTGTTATTATTACTGTTATTATTACTGTTATTATTACTGTTATTATTACTGTTATTATTACTGTTATTATTACTGTTATTATTACTGTTATTATTACTGTTATTATTACTGTTATTATTACTGTTATTATTACTGTTATTATTACTGTTATTATTACTGCTCCATTACTGTTATTATTACTGCTCCATTACTGTCATTATTACTGTTATTATTACTGTTATTATTACTGTTATTATTACTGTTATTATTACTGTACCATTACTGTTATTATTACTGTTATTATTACTGTTATTATTACTGCTCCATTACTGTTATTATTACTGTTATTATTACTGTTATTATTACTGTTATTATTACTGTTATTATTACTGTTATTATTACTGTTATTATTACTGTTATTATTACTGTTATTATTACTGTACCATTACTGTTATTATTACTGTTATTATTACTGTTATTATTACTGTCATTATTACTGTTATTATTACTGTTATTATTACTGTCATTATTACTGTTATTATTACTGTTATTATTACTGTTATTATTACTGTTATTATTACTGTTATTATTACTGCTCCATTACTGTTATTATTACTGTTATTATTACTGCTCCATTACTGTTATTATTACTGTTATTATTACTGTTATTATTACTGTTATTATTACTGTTATTATTACTGTTATTATTACTGTTATTATTACTGTTATTATTACTGTTATTATTACTGTTATTATTACTGTACCATTACTGTTATTATTACTGTTATTATTACTGTTATTATTACTGTTATTATTACTGTTATTATTACTGTTATTATTACTGTACCATTACTGTCATTATTACTGTTATTATTACTGTTATTATTACTGTTATTATTACTGCTCCATTACTGTTATTATTACTGTTATTATTACTGTTATTATTACGGTTATTATTACTGCTCCATTACTGTTATTATTACTGTTATTATTACTGTTATTATTACGGTTATTATTACTGTTATTATTACTGTTATTATTATTACTGTTATTATTACTGTTATTATTACTGTTATTATTACTATTATTATTACTGTTATTATTACTATTATTATTATTATTATTACTGTTATTATTACTGTTATTATTACTGTTATTATTACTGTTATTATTACTGTTATTATTACTGTTATTATTACTGTTATTATTACTGCTCCATTACTGTTATTATTACTGCTCCATTACTGTTATTATTACTGTTATTATTACTGTTATTATTACTGTTATTATTACTGTTATTATTACTGTTATTATTACTGTACCATTACTGTTATTATTACTGCTCCATTACTGTTATTATTACTGTTATTATTACTGTTATTATTACTGTTATTATTACTGTTATTATTACTGTTATTATTACTGTTATTATTACTGTTATTATTACTGTTATTATTACTGTTATTATTACTGTTATTATTACTGCTCCATTACTGTTATTATTACTGTTATTATTACTGTTATTATTACTGTACCATTACTGTTATTATTACTGCTCCATTACTGTTATTATTACTGTTATTATTACTGTTATTATTACTGTTATTATTACTGTTATTATTACTGTTATTATTACTGTTATTATTACTGTTATTATTACTGTTATTATTACTGTTATTATTACTGTTATTATTACTGTTATTATTACTGTTATTATTACTGTTATTATTACTGTTATTATTACTGTTATTATTACTGCTCCATTACTGTTATTATTACTGCTCCATTACTGTTATTATTACTGTTATTATTACTGTTATTATTACTGTTATTATTACTGTTATTATTACTGTTATTATTACTGTTATTATTACTGTTATTATTACTGTACCATTACTGTCATTATTACTGTTATTATTACTGTTATTATTACTGTTATTATTACTGTTATTATTACTGTTATTATTACTGTTATTATTACTGTTATTATTACTGTTATTATTACTGTACCATTACTGTTATTATTACTGTTATTATTACTGTACCATTACTGTTATTATTACTGTTATTATTACTGTACCATTACTGTTATTATTACTGTTATTATTACTGTTATTATTACTGTTATTATTACTGTACCATTACTGTTATTATTACTGTTATTATTACTGTTATTATTACTGTACCATTACTGTTATTATTACTGTTATTATTACTGTACCATTACTGTTATTATTACTGTTATTATTACTGTACCATTACTGTTATTATTACTGTTATTATTACTGTTATTATTACTGCTCCATTACTGTTATTATTACTGCTCCATTACTGTTATTATTACTGTTATTATTACTGTTATTATTACTGTTATTATTACTGTTATTATTACTGTTATTATTACTGTTATTATTACTGTTATTATTACTGTTATTATTACTGTTATTATTACTGTTATTATTACTGTTATTATTACTGCTCCATTACTGTTATTATTACTCCAATATTATTACTGTTATTATTGAAGATTCCATTACTGTTATTATTACTGTTATTATTACTGTTATTATTACTGTTATTATTACTGCTCCATTACTGTTATTATTACTGTTATTATTACTGTTATTATTACTGTTATTATTACTGTTATTATTACTGTTATTATTACTGTTATTATTACTGTTATTATTACCCCTCTCTCTCTCTCTCTCTCTCTCTCTGTTATTATTACTGTACCATTACTGTTATTATTACTGTTATTATTACTGTTATTATTACTGTTATTATTACTGTTATTATTACTGTCATTATTACTGTTATTATTACTGTTATTATTACTGTTATTATTACTGTTATTATTACTGTTATTATTACTGTTATTATTACTGTTATTATTACTGCTCCATTACTGTTATTATTACTGTTATTATTACTGTTATTATTACTGTTATTATTACTGTTATTATTACTGTTATTATTACTGTTATTATTACTGTTATTATTACTGTTATTATTACTGTTATTATTACTGCTCCATTACTGTTATTATTACTGTTATTATTACTGCTCCATTACTGCTAGTCTGTATAAGCTTTACGACTGTTAGGCTGTATGACTGTTAGACTGTATGACAGTTAGGCTGTATGACTGTTAGACTGTATGACTGCTAGGCTGTGTGACTGCTAGGCTGTATGACAGTTAGGCTGTATGACTGTTAGACTGTATGACTGCTGGGCTGTGTGACTGCTAGGCTGTGTGACTGCTAGGCTGTATAAGCTTTACGACTGCTAGGCTGTATGACTGCTAGGCTGTATGACTGCTGGGCTGTGTGACTGCTAGGCTGTGTGACTGCTAGTCTGTATTACGACTAGGCTGAGTTAGGCTGTATGACTGCTACTTCGTATTAGGCTGTATGACTGTTTGGCTGGTTTAGGCTGTATGACTGCTAAGCTGGTTTAGAGTGTATGACTGCTAGGGTATATGACTGTTAGGATTTTTTAGGCTGTATGACTGCTAGGGTATATGACTGTTAGGCTGTTTAAGGTTGTTTGACTGCTAGACTGTATTAGTCTGTTTTAGGCTGTATGGCTGCTAGGGTGTATTGTGCTGTATGACTGCTAGTCTGTATGACTGCTAGTCTGTATGACTGTTAGGCTGTATGACTGTTAAGCTGTATGACTGTTAGGCTGTATGGCTGCTAGGCTGTAAGACTGTTAAGCTGTGTTACGCTGTATGACTGCTAGGCTGTATGATTGTTAGGCTGTATGACTGTTAGGCTGTATGATTGTTAGGCTGTATGACTGTTAGGCTGTATGACTGCTAGGCTGTTTGACTGTTAGGCTGTATGACTGCTAGGCTGTATGACTGTTAGGCTGTATGACTGTTAAGCTGTGTTACGCTGTATGACTGCTAGGCTGTATGATTGTTAGGCTGTATGACTGTTAGGCTGTATGACTGCTAGGCTGTATGACTGTTAGGCTGTATGACTGTTAAGCTGTATGGCTGCTAGGCTGTATGATTGTTAGGCTGTATGACTGTTAGGCTGTATGACTGCTAGGCTGTATGACTACTAGGCTGTATGACTGTTAGGCTGTACAACTGCTAGGCTGTATGACTGCTAGGCTGTATGACTGCTAGGCTGTATGACTGTTAATTAAGCTGTTTTAGGCTGTATGACTGTTAGGCTGTATGACTGTTAGGCTGTATGACTGCTAGGCTGTATGACTGCTATTCTGTATGACTGTTAGGCTGTATGACTGCTAGGCTGTATGACTGTTAAGCTGTTTTATTATTGTTATTTTAATTTAACCTTTAACTAGGCAAGACAGTAAACAACATTTTCTTATTTACATTGACGGCCTACCTCTGCCAAACCCTCGCCTAACCCTTGACGATGCTGGGCCAATTGTACACCGCCCTATGGCTCTATTAAGCTGTATGAGAGATAGGGCGACTTATCAGAGCGATTTGATAGGATACAGTGGCTTATCATCAGGGCCCTGTCTGAGACGGGAAGCTCCTCTTCTCAACAATAACCCTCCAAAATAGCAATGTCTTCTTCTCAACAATACTAACCTCTACAACCTCTATACCTTGCAACAGGAGCCTCTCATTGTCATGCTCCAACAATAGCCTAAGGCCACTCCTAATGATATCAAAACACAAACTGGCAGTCCTATCAATGACACCACTGGTAGCTTCCCCTCGCATTCTGTCAATTCACTTTAATCTGACTCAGTTCTAATTGACATATTGAAATTATTCCCTGATTTAGCCAGACCCCCCATCCTTCATCACCTCCTCTCTCCATCCCTACCTTCCTCTCTCCATCCCTACCGTCCATCCCTACCTTCCTCTCTCCATCCCTACATTCCCCTTTCCATCCCTACCTTCCTCTCTCCATACCTACCTTCCCCTCTCCATCCCTACCTTCCTCTCTCCATCCCTACCTTCCCCTCTCCATCGCTACCTCTCCTTCTCCATCCCTACCTTCATCCCTACCTTCCTCTCTCCATCCCTACCTTCCTCTCTCCATCCCTACCTTCATCCCATCCATTCCTCTTCAGGTGAACTAGGAGCTTTCCAATATTGTGGAGAATGTTTACGGTGAAGATGTGAGTTGACTGAGAGAACCAAAAACAGCATTCTATTTTAGTGCTCCCTAAGGCTCTGATTTCAAATCAACAGTGAATCAATTCTTTAACTTTAAAAAATCTATATTTAATCTCTGAATGCTTGCTTGAGTAGGAGAGAGAAATTGCTCTGAGAAAAATATCACTTTTACCCAGACAGGTGCTTCGCCAAAAGGAACGTGACCCAGCTGTCTATCAAATTAATTCCCCCTCCTCTCTCTTTATCTCCCTCCTTCCAATTCCCATCTCTGTTTGACCCAGTACCAAGGAAAAGTCTAGCACTCAGTTACTGTGAAGTACAAAATCACCCCCTCTCTCTCTCTCTCTCTCTCTCTCTCTCTCTTTCTCTCTTTTTCTCTCTCTTTTTTTCTCTCTCTCTCTCTCTCTCTCTCTCTCTCTCTCTCTCTCTCTCTCAGACCCCCTCTCTCTGTCCTTCTCTATCTCTCTGTCCCTCTCTATCTATCTCTCTCTCTCTTTTTCTCTTTCTCTCTCTCTCTCTCGCTCTCTTTTTCTCTCTCTCTCTTTTTTCTCTCTCTCTCTTTCTCTCTCTCTTTCGCTCTCTTTCTCTCTCTCTCTCTCTCTCTCTCTCTTTTTCTCTCTCTGACCCTCTCTTTCTCTCTCTTTCTCTCTTTCTCTCTCTCTCTCTTTTTCTCTCTCTCTCTTTTTCTCTCTCTATCTCTTTTTCTCTCTCTCTCTCTCTCTCTCATGGGAAAGATGTGTTAACATTGCCAAAGCAAGTGAGGTAGATAATATACAAAAGTGAAATAAACAGTAAACATTACACATACAGAAGTTTCAAAACAATAAAGACATTACAAATGTCATATACATATATATATATATATGTATACAGTATATATACAGTGTTGTAACAATGTACAAATGGTTAAAGTACACAAGGGAAAATAAATAAGCATAAATATGGGTTGTATTTACAATGGTGTTTGTTCTTCACTGGTTGCCCTTTTCTTGTGGCAACAGGTCACAAATCTTGCTTCTGTGATGGCAAACTGTGGAATTTCACCCAGTAGATATGGGAGTTTATCAAAATTGGATTTGTTTTCGAATTCTTTGTGGATCTGTGTAATCTGAGGGAAATATATCTCTCTAATATGGTCATACATTGGGCAGGAGATTAGGAAGTGCAGCTCAATTTCCACCTCACTTCCACCTCACCTCTCTCTCTCCCTCTCTCTCTGTCCCTTTCTCTTTCTCTCTCTCTCTTTTTCTCTCTCTCTCTCTCTCTGCACACACGCACGCATACACACACACCAGACCAGTGTCCTGCTGACGCTCTAAAGCCGTCAATTTACATCCTCCCAACCCAGCTCTGTACATTCCTTCGTCCTCCCTCCTGTCAACTATTCTTGGCTCTTAACACACTTTACATGTGGGAAATAGGACAAATATATGCACCCACTAAATTATTACATGCCTGCCTTGGTTTTGGAAGGGTTGGCTCTTCAGCTTTCTAGCTTTCCACGGTGAGAGGTTAGCATGACACCTTTAAAATCCTATTACACCTCATTGTGGTGTGACAAGGGCGGGAGGAGGGAGGGAGAAAGAGAGAGAGGGGTGTGGAAGAAAGGGAGAGAAGGAGAAGGAGAAGGAGAAGGAGAAGAGAGAGAGAGAGAGAGAGAGAGAGAGAGAGAGAGAGAGAGAGAGGGGTGTGGAAGAAAGGTAGAGAAGGAGAAAAAGAGAGAGAGAGAGGCAGAGGAGAGAAACACCAGAACCAAACGCTCCACTGAGCGTTCTCACCTATCATCTCTGAGGGAATTAGGTTGGGCACGGAGTGTATGTGTGTGGTGTGTGTGGTGTGTGTGTGGGGCGGGCGTTCGGAAAGATTGGAACGGGCTGTGACAAAACGGTCCAAAACACCCCATGGTGAATCATTGAATCCGGCCCCATAGGAAGGTGAAATGGACAGGGAAAAATAGGCTGAGGTAGGGACAGAAAACGGACTTTTTGATGTATCAATATATATCTAACGAGTTACCACACCTGGTCTCAGGGACGGCTAACTCTGGATATTCCTCACCTGGTCTCAGGAATGGATAACTCTGGATATTCCACACCTGGTCTCAGGAATGGATAACTCTGGATATTCCACACCTGGTCTCAGGAATGGATAACTCTGGATATTCCACACCTGGTCTCAGGGACGGCTAACTCTGGATATTCCACAACTGGTATCAGGGAATGGATAACTCTGGATATTCCACACCTGGTCTCAGGGACGGATAACTGTGGATACTACTACTGATACTACTACTACTACTACTACTACTACTACTACTACTGATACTACTACTGATACTACTACTATTACAACTACTGATACTGTTAATAATACCGATACCACTACTACCACTACTACTACTACTACTACTACTGATCTGATAGTACAACTGATACTACTACTACTACTACTACTACTACTACTACTACTACTGATACTACTACTACTACTGCTGATACTACTACTACTGATACTGTTAATAATACTACTACTTCTACTACTACTACTACTGCAGCAACTACTACTACTGATACTACTACTACTGATACTGTTAATAATACTACTACTTCTACTACTACTACTACTACTACTACTACTACTACTACTGGTACTAATACTACTACTGGTACTACTAGTACTACTACTACTACTACTACTGGTACTACTACTACTACTGGTACTACTGGTACTACTACTACTACTACTACTACTACTACTGGTACTACTACTACTACTGGTACTACTACTACTACTACTACTACTACTGGTACTACTACTACTACTAGTACTACTACTACTACTACTACTACTACTGGTACTGGTACTACTACTACTACTACTACTGGTACTACTACTACTACTGGTACTACTACTACTACTACTGGTACTACTACTACTACTACTGTCCTCTCCATCTCCATACTACTACTACTACTACTACTACTACTACTACTGGTACTACTGGTACTACTACTACTACTACTACTACTACTACTACTGGTACTACTACTACTACTACTACTGGTACTACTACTACTACTACTACTGGTACTACTACTACTACTACTACTGGTACTACTACTACTACTGGTACTACTACTACTACTACTACTACTACTACTACTACTACTACTACTGGTACTACTACTACTACTACTACTACTACTGGTACCACTACTACTACTACTACTACTACTACTACTGGTACTACTACTACTACTACTACTACTACTGGTACTACTACTACTGGTACTACTACTACTACTACTGGTACTACTACTACTACTGGTACTACTACTACTACTACTACTACTACTGGTACTACTACTACTACTACTGGTACTACTGGTACTACTACTACTACTGGTACTACTGGTACTACTACTACTACTACTACTACTACTACTACTGGTACTACTACTGGTACTACTACTACTACTACTACTGGTACTACTACTACTGATACGGTTAATAATACTGCTACATTCAAAACTGAAAGTGCGAACCACCGCTTTCCATCATGGCAAGGCGACAGGAAACACAACTGAATACAAACAGTGTAGCTATTCCCTCAGCAAGGCAATCAAGCGTCAGTATATAGACAAAGTAGAGTCGCAATTCAATGGCTCAGACACGAGAGGTATGTGGCAGGATCTACAGTCAATCACGGACTACAAAAGAAAAACCAGCCCCGTAGCGGACGTCCTGCTCGCAGACAAATTAAACAACTTCTTCGCCCACTTTGAGGACAATACAGTGCCACTGATACAGCCTGCTACCAAAGAATAGCAGAATATCAGGAGTACCAGAAAAAAAACGCTGATTGACTTGGAACATACAAGATGAACTGGCATAAATACACTGGTGCAGAGAGACAGGAAACACAGGCATAAATACACTGGGGCAGAGAGACAGGAAACACAGGCATAAATACACTGGTATAGAGAGACAGGAAACACAGGCATAAATACACTGGTGCAGAGAGACAGGAAACACAGGGATAAATACACTGGTGCAGAGAGACAGGAAACACAGGCATAAATACACTGGTGCAGAGAGACAGGAAACACAGGCATAAATACACTGGTGCAGAGAGACAGGAAACACAGGCATAAATACACTGGGGCAGAGAGACAGGAAACACAGGCATAAATACACTGGTATAGAGAGACAGGAAACACAGGCATAAATACACTGGTGCAGAGAGGCAGGAAACACAGGGATAAATACACTGGTGCAGAGAGACAGGAAACACAGGCATAAATACACTGGTGCAGAGAGACAGGAAACACAGGCATAAATACACTGGTGCAGAGAGACAGGAAACACAGGGATAAATACACTGGTACATAGAGACAGGAAACACAGGGATAAATACACTGGTACAGAGAGACAGGAAACACAGGGATAAATACACTGGTACAGAGAGACAGGAAACACAGGGATAAATACACTGGTACAGAGAGACAGGAAACACAGGGATAAATACACTGGTACAGAGAGACAGGAAACACAGGGATAAATACACTGGTACAGAGAGACAGGAAACACAGGGATAAATACACTGGTACAGAGAGACAGGAAACACAGGGATAAATACACTGGTACATAGAGACAGGAAACACAGGGTTAAATACACTGGGACAGAGAGACAGGAAACACATGGATAAATACACTGGTACAGAGAGACAGGAAACACAGGGATAAATACACTGGTACAGAGAGACAGGAAACACAGGGATAAATACACTGGTACAGAGAGACAGGAAACAGGGATAAATACACTGGTACAGAGAGACAGGAAACACAGGGATAAATACACTGGTACAGAGAGACAGGAAACACAGGGATACCTACACTGGTACAGAGAGACAGGAAACACATGGATAAATACACTGGTACAGAGAGACAGGAAACACAGGGATAAATACACTGGGGAAAACAAACGACACCTGGAGGGGGTGGAGACAATAACGGGGACAAGTGAAACAGATCAGGGTGTGACACATATAGGTATCACTAGTCACATTAAATAACGGCACTTAAATAATGTTTACATTTCCTACATTACTCATCTCATAAGTATATACTGTATTCTACACCATTGACTGCATCTTGCCTATGCTGCACACCAACGCTCACCCATGTATTTATATGTACACACATATTCTTATTCATCCCTTTACATTTGTGTGTATTTGTGAGTATAAGGTAGCTGTTGTGAATTTGTTCGAATACTTGTTAGATATTACTGAATAGTCGGAACTAGAAGCGCAAGCATTTCTCTACACTCGCATTAACATCTACTAACCATGTGCATGTGAAAAATAAAATAACATGTTATTTAGATTTGATTTGATTTCGATTAGATTTGATAGTCCCCAGCTGTGTTTTACTGGTTAAGACAGGTTTGGCCTGATAAGAGACTTTTTCTCTTTGAATACTTACATTTAAAGTCAGAAGTTTGTAAATAAATATCCACGCAAGTATCAACGTCATCTTGAAACACCAGCGCTCAGAAAATAAATTCAATCACCATTTACACCTTCTCCTGCCTGCTTCCTGCTGAGTCATTGTCCTTCTTTAATTAACTTCTATCTGCTTCCTGCTGAGTCATTGTCCTTCTATAACTTCAACCTACCTATCTACTTCCTGCTGAGTCATTGTCCTTCTTTAACTTCTACCTATCTGCTTCCTGCTGAGTCATTGTCCTTCTTTAACTTCTACCTATCTGCTTCCTGCTGAGTCATTGTCCTTCTATAACTTCTACCTATCTGCTTCCTGCTGAGTCATTGTCCTTCTATAACTTCTACCTATCTGCTTCCTGCTGAGCCATTGTCCTTCTATAACCTATCTGATTCCTGCTGAGTCATTGTCCTTCTATCTGCTCTGCTTCCTGCTGAGTCATTGTCCTTCTTTAACTTCTATCTATCTGCTTCCTGCTGAGTCATTGTCCTTCTATAACTTCTACCTATCTGCTTCCTGCTGAGTCATTGTCCTTCTTTAACTTCTACCTATCTGCTTCCTGCTGAGTCATTGTCCTTCTATAACTTCTACCTATCTGCTTCCTGCTGAGTCATTGTCCTTCTATAACTTCTACCTACCTATCTGCTTCCTGCTGAGTCATTGTCCTTCTAACTTCTAATCTGCTTCCTCTGAGCCATTGTCCTTCCTATCTGCTTCCTGCTGAGTCATTGTCCTTCTTTAACTTCTAGCTATCTGCTTCCTGCTGAGTCATTGTCCTTCTTTAACTTCTACCTATCTGCTTCCTGCTGAGTCATTGTCCTTCTATAGTCATTGTCCTTCTATAACCTACCTATCTGCTTCCTGCTGAGTCATTGTCCTTCTTTAACTTCTACCTATCTGCTTCCTGCTGAGTCATTGTCCTTCTATAACTTCTACCTATCTGTTTCCTGCTGAGTCATTGTCCTTCTATAACTTCTACCTATCTGCTTCCTGCTGAGTCATTGTCCTTCTATAACTTCTACCTATCTGCTTCCTGCTGAGTCATTGTCCTTCTATAACTTCTACCTATCTGCTTCCTGCTGAGTCATTGTCCTTCTATAACTTCTACATATCTGCTTCCTGCTGAGTCATTGTCCTTCTATAACTTCTACCTATCTGCTTCCTGCTGAGCCATTGTCCTTCTATCTATCTGATTCCTGCTGAGTCATTGTCCTTCTTTAACTTCTAGCTATCTGCTTCCTGCTGAGTCATTGTCCTTCTTTAACTTCTACCTATCTGCTTCCTGCTGAGTCATTGTCCTTCTATAACTATCTACCTGAGTCATTGTCCTTCTATACCTATCTACTTCCTGCTGAGTCATTGTCCTTCTTTAACTTCTACCTTTCTGCTTCCTGCTGAGTCATTGTCCTTCTATAACTTCTACCTATCTGCTTCCTGCTGAGTCATTGTCCTTCTATAACTTCTACCTATCTGCTTCCTGCTGAGTCATTGTCCTTCTATAACTTCTACCTATCTGCTTCCTGCTGAGTCATTGTCCTTCTATAACTTCTACCTATCTGCTTCCTGCTGAGTCATTGTCCTTCTTTAACTTCTACCTATCTGCTTCCTGCTGAGTCATTGTCCTTCTATAACTTCTACCTACCTATCTACTTCCTGCTGAGTCATTGTCCTTCTTTAACTTCTACCTTTCTGCTTCCTGCTGAGTCATTGTCCTTCTATAACTTTTACCTATCTGCTTCCTGCTGAGTCATTGTCCTTCTATAACTTCTACCTACCTATCTACTTCCTGCTGAGTCATTGTCCTTCTTTAACTTCTACCTATCTGCTTCCTGCTGAGTCATTGTCCTTCTATAAGATATTACACACAATGACAGCCAACAATAATTTCTACAAGGTTATACACACAAAAACCATCTCAGAGAAATAGGAAATGTCCTCGCAGACAGTCGTTCAGCTTATTTATGCCCTGAAATACAATTTAGCAACGTCTGGTTTTATAAGCAATCAAAGGGTGTCTGCTTCCTTCTCAATCTCTCTCACTCCATGAAGGTGTCGCAACATTAGTGTTACGTCCCAAATGGCACACTATTCCCTATATAGTGCACTACTTTTGACCAGAGTTGGCACACTATTCCCTATATAGTGCACTACTTTTGACAAGAGCCCTTATGGACTATAGAGAATAGGGAGCCAGTTGGGATAAAACACATGGAACAGTAAAGGTTTGGCAGGTAGACGGAGTAATGGAAATGTACCCCACATGTTGGTATATGTGAGCAAGGTACTGTATGGGCGTACATACACACACACAGACAGACACAAAGGCACACACACAATGTTCCCTCCACCCTCCCCCCACACACACAATGTTCCATCCACCCTCCCCACACACACAATCTTCCCTCCACCCTCCCCCAGACATACACAACCCTCCCTCCCCCCCCCCACACACACACACAACCCTCCCTCCACCCTCCCCTCCCCACACACATAACCCTCCCTCCTTCCCCTGCCTGTTGCCTGCCTCCCTGCCTACAGCACAGCTGTAGAACCTTTTGAGTATCTGAGGACCCATGCCAAATCTTTTCCGTCTCCTGAAGGGGAATAGGTTTTGTCATGGCCTCTTCATGACTGTATTGGTGTGTTTGGACCACCAAGGGTGGAGGGAGGGTTGTGTGTGGGGGTTGGAGGGAGGGTTGTGTGTGTGTGGGGGTTGGAGGGAGGGTTGTGTGTGTGGGGGTTGGAGGGAGGGTTGTGTGTGTGGGGGGTTGGAGGGAGGGTTGTGTGTGTGGGGGGTTGGAGGGAGGGTTGTGTGTGTGGGGGTTGGAGGGTTGTGTGTGTGGAGGGGGGTTGGTGGGGGGTTGGAGGAGGGTTGTGTGTGTGTGGGGTTGGAGAGGGAGGGTTGTGTGTGTGGGGGGTTGGAGGGAGGGTTGTGTGTGTGGGGGGTTGGAGGGAGGGTTGTGTGTGTGGGGGGTTGGAGGGAGGGAGGTTGTGTGTGTGGAAGGAGGGGTGTGGGGGGTTGGAGGGAGGGTGTGTGTGTGGGGGGTGGGTGTGTGGGGGTTGGAGGGAGGGTTATGTGTGTGGGGGGGTTGGAGGGAGGGTTGTGTGTGTGGGGGTTGGAGGGAGGGGGTTGTGTGTGGGGGGTTGGAGGGAGGGTTGTGTGTGTGGGGGGTTGGAGGGAGGGTTGTGTGGGGGGTTGGAGGGAGGGGGTGTGGGGGTTGGGAGGGTTGTGTGTGGGGGGGTTGGAGGGAGGTTGTTGTGTGTGGAGGGGGGTTGGAGGGAGGGTGGGTGTGTGTGTGTGTGGGGGTTGGAGGGGGGGTTGGAGGGAGGGTTGTGTGTGTGGGGGGGATTTGGAGGTTGGGGAGGGTTGTGTGTGGAGGGGGGGGTTGGAGGGAGGGGTTGTGTGTGTGGGGATTTGGAGGGAGGGTTGTGTGTGGGGGGGTTGGAGGGAGGGTTGTGTGTGTGTGGGGGGATTTGGAGGGAGGGTTGTGGTGGGGGGTGTGTGTGTGGAGGGGGAGGGTTGTGTGTGTGGGGGGGTGGAGGGAGGGTTGTGTGTGTGGGGGGGGGGGTTGGAAGGAGGGTTGTGTGTGTGGGTGGGGGGGTTGGAGGGAGGGTTGTGTGTGTGGGGGGTTGGAGGGAGGGTTGTGTGTGTGTGGGGGGGTTGGAGGGAGGGTTGTGTGTGTGGGGGGGTTGGAGGGAGGGGTTGTTGTGTGGGGGGGGGTTGGAGGGAGGGGTTGTGTGTGTGTTGGGGGGGTTGGAGGGAGGGTTGTGTGTGGGGGTTGGGGGGGGTTGGAGGGAGGGTTGTGTGTGGGGGGTTGGAGGGAGGGGTGTGTGTGGGGGGTTGGAGGGAGGGTTGTGTGGGGGTTGGAGGGAGGGTTGTGTGTGTGGGGGGTTGGGGGGTTGGAGGGAGGGTTGTGTGTGTGGGGGGTTGGAGGGAGGGTTGTGTGTGTGGGGGAGGGTGGAGGGAGGGTTTGTGTGTGGGGGTTGGGGAGGGTGGGTGGAGGAGGGTTGTGTGTGTGGGGGGTTGGAGGGAGGGTTGTGTGTGTTGGGGGAGGTTGGAGGGAGGGTTGTGTGTGTGGGGGGAGGGTGGAGGGAGGGTTGTGTGTGTGGGGGGAGGTTGGAGGGAGGGTTGGAGGGAGTGTGTGTGTGGGGGAGGTTGGAGGGAGGGGGTTGTGTGTGTGGGGGGAGGGGGAGGGGAGGGTGGAGGGAGGGTTGTGTGTGTGGGGGGGTGGGTGGAGGGGGGTGGAGGGAGGGGGTTGTGTGTGGGGTGGGTTGGAGGGAGGGAGGGTTGTGTGTGTGGGGGGTTGGAGGGAGGGTTGTGTGTGTGGGGGAGTTGGAGGGAGGGTTGTGTGTGGGGGGGAGGTTGGAGGGAGGGTTGTGTGAGGGGTGGGGAGGGTGGGTGGAGTGAGGGTTGTGTGTGGGGGGGGTTGGAGGGAGGGTTGTGTGTGTGGGGGAGGTTGGAGGGAGGGTTGTGTGGGGGAGGTTGGGGGAGGGTGGGTGGAGGGTGGGAGGGTTGTGTGTGTGGGGGGTTGGAGGGAGGGTTGTGTGTGTGGGGAGGTTGGAGGGAGGGTTGTGTGTGTGGGGGGAGGGTGGAGGGAGGGTGGAGGGAGGGGTGTGTGTGGGGGGGGAGGGTGGGTGGGGAGGGTGTGTGTGTGGGGGGGTTGGAGGGAGGGTTGTGTGTGTGGGGGAGGTTGGAGGGAGGGTTGTGTGTGTGGGTGGAGGGGGAGGGTTGGTTGTGGGGGAGGTTGTGGGGGGTTGGAGGGAGGGTTGTGTGTGTGGGGGGGGGTTGGAGGGAGGGTTGTGTGTGTGTGGGGGGTTGGAGGGAGGGTTGTGTGTGTGGGGGGTTGGAGGGAGGGTTGGAGGGAGGGTGGAGGGAGGGGTTGTGTGTGGGGTGGGTTGGAGGGAGGGAGGGTTGTTGTGTGTGGGGGTTGGAGGGAGGGTTGTGTGTGTGTGTGGGGGGAGGTTGGAGGGAGGGTTGTATGTGTGGGGTGGAGGGGGGTTGGAGGGAGGGTTGTGTGTGTGGGGGGAGGTTGACACCAACAAAGTTCAACTCTCAACCTGATCCACCACAGCCCCATCATTGAGAATGGAGGCGTGCTCGGTCTTCCTTTTCCTGTAGTCCATAATCATCTCCTTTGTCTTGATAACGTTGAAGGAGAGGTTGTTGTCCTGGCACCACCCGGCCAGGTCTCTGACCTCCTCCCTATAGGCTGTCTCGTCTTTGTCGGTGATCAGGTCTGTTGTGTAATCTGCAAACTTAATGTTGGAATCGTGCCTGGCCGTGCAGTCATGGGTGAACAGGGAGTACAGGAGGGGAGACTGAGCACACACCCCTGAGGGGCTCCAGTGTTGAGGATCAGCATGGCAGATGTTTTGCTACCTACCCTCATCACCTGGGGGGCGGTCTGTCAGGAAGTCCAGGATCCAGTTGCAGAGGGAGGTGTTCAGTCCCAGGGTCCTTAGCTTAGTGATGAGCTTTGAGGGCACTATGGTGTTGAACGCTGAGCTGTAGTCAATGAATAGCATTCTCACATAGGTGTTCTTTTTGGATGGGGAAGGGCAGTGTGGAGTCCAATAGAGATGGCATCATCTGTGGATCTGTTAGGGCGGTATGCAAATTGGAGTGGGTCTAGGGTTTCTGAGATAATGATGTTGATGTGAGCCATGACCAGCCTTTCAAAGTACTTCATGGCTACAGACGTGAGTGCTACGGGTCGGTAGTCATTTAGGCAGGTTACCTTAGTGCTCTTGGGCACAGGGACTATTGTGGTCTGCTTGAAGCGTGTTGGTATTACAGACTCAATCAGGGACTTATTGAAAATGTCAGTGAAGACACCTGCCAGTTGGTCAGCACACGCCCGGAGCACACGTCCTGGTAATCCATTTGACCCCGCAGCCTTGTGTATGTTGACCTGTTTAAAGGTCTTAATCTTGTCAGCTGCGGAGAGCTTGATCACATAGTCGTCCGGAACAGCTGATGATCTCATGTGTGTCTCAGTGTTGCTTGCCTCGAAGTGAGCATAGAAGTGATTGAGCTCATCTGTTGGGCTCGTGCCACTGGGCAGCTCGCGGCTGTGCTTCCCATTGTAGTCCGTAATAGTTTGCAGGCCCTGCCACATGCGATGAGCATTGGCGCCAGTGTAGTACGATTCAATCTTAGTGCTTTGCCTGTTTGTTGGTTCGTCGGATTTCTTATAAGCTTCCGGGTTAGAGTCCTGCACCTTGAAGGCGGCAGCTCTACCCTTTAGCTCAGTGCAAATGTTGCCTGTAGTCCATGGCTTCTGGTTGGGGTATGTACGTACAGTCACTGTGGGGAAGATATCCTAAATGCACTTATTGGTAAAGCTAGTATGTCTACATACAGTGTTGTAACGATGTGCAAATAAGTCAAGTACAAAAGGGAAAATAAATAAACATAAATATTGTTGTATTTACAATAGTGTTTGTTCTTCAACAATTGCCCTTTTCTTGTGGCAACAGGTGACAAACCTTGATGCTGAGATGGCACCATGTGATATTCCACCCAATAGATATGATAGTTAAATCAAATTTGGTTTTGTTTTCGAATTGTGTTTTACGTTGTACACAGAGGATATTTTTGCAGAATTCTGAATGTAGAGTCTCAATTTGGTGTTTGTCCCATTTTGTGAATTCTTGGTTGGTGAGCGGATCCCAAACCTCACAACCATAAAGGGCAATGGGCTCTATGACTGATTCAAGTATTTTTAGCCAGATCCTAATTGGTATGTCAAATTTCATGTTCCTTTTGATGGCATAGAATGCCCTTCTTGCCTTGTCTCTCAGATCGTTCACAGCTTTGTGGAAGTTACCTGTGGTACTGATGTTTAGGCTGAGGTATGTATAGTTGTTTGTGTGCTGTAGGGCAACAGTGTCCAGATGGAATTTGTATTTGTGGTCATGGCAACTGAAACTTTTTTTTGGAACAGCAATATTTTTGTCTTACTGAGATTGACTAATTTACAAAATCTTTACAGAAGAACTCTCTCTCTCTCTCTCTTTCTCTCTCATCTCTCTCTCTCTCGATATATATATACATATCTCTGTCTTTATCTCTCTATCTCTCTCTCTTTCTCTCTCTCTTTCTCTCTCTCTCGATATATATATACATATCTCTGTCTTTATCTCTATCTCTCTCTCTCTCTCTTTCTTCTTTCCTCTCTCTCTCTCTCTCTCTCGATACATATATACATATCTCTATCTCTCCTCTCTCTTTCTCTCTCTCTCTCGATATATATATATACATATCTCTGTCTTTATCTCTCTATCGCTATCTCTATCTTTCCCACTATCTCTCTCTCCTCTCTCACTATCTCTCTCTCTCTCTCGATATATATATACATATCTCTATCTTTCTCACTATCTCTCTATCTTTCTCACTATCTCTCTCTCTCTCTCACTATCTCTCTCTCTCTCTCGATATATATATACATATCTCTGTCTTTATTTTTTTATTTTTTATTTTTTTACCCTTATTTAACTAGGCAAGTCAGTTAAGAACACATTCTTATTTTCAATGACGGCCTAGGAACAGTGGGTTAACTGCCTGTTCAGGGGCTGGACGACAGATTTGTACCTTGTCAGCTCGGGGGTTTGGACTTGCAACCTTCCAGTTACTAGTCTAACGCTCTAACCACTAGGCTACCCTGCCGCCCTCCCTATCGCTATCTCTCTCTCTTTCTCTCTCACTATCTCTCTCTCTCTCTCTCTCTCTCTCTCTCTCTCGCTCTCTCTCTCGCTCTCTCTCTCGCTCTCTCTCTCTCTCTCGCTCTCTCTCTCGCTCTCTCTCTCGCTCTCTCTCTATACATATATACATATCTCTGTCTTTATCTCTCTCTCTCTCTCTCTCTCTCTCTCTCTCTCTCTCTCTCTCTCGCTCTCTCTCTATACATATATACATATCTCTGTCTTTATCTCTCTATCGCTATCTCTCTCCCTTTCTCTCTCTCTCTCTCTCTCTCTCGCTCTCTCTCTATACATATATACATATCTCTGTCTTTATCTCTCTCTCTCTCTCTCTCTCTCTCTCTCTCTCTCTCTCGCTCTCTCTCTCTATACATATATACATATCTCTGTCTTTATCTCTCTCTCTCTCTCTCTCTCTCTCTCTCTCTCGCTCTCGCTCTCGCTCTCTCTCTATACATATATACATATCTCTGTCTTTATCTCTCTCTCTCGCTCTCTCTCTCTCTCTCGCTCTCTCTCTCGCTCTCTCTCTCGCTCTCTCTCTATACATATATACATATCTCTGTCTTTATCTCTCTCTCTCTCTCTCACTATATCTCTCTCTCTCTCTTTCTCTCTTCTTCTACGACCAAAGGGAGAAATAAAGGAGGAGTGTGAGAAATGGTGGAGGGAGGGTGGAGCGAGAGAAAGAAGAGAGAAAAGAAGATGTTTGAATGAATGATTTATATGAGCACTCCTCTACCTTCATAAGACCCTGAGGGTTAGCGTTGAGTTATTAGTGCTTTTTGAGGTCAGTTATGTCCTTTAAATATTTTATAGAATTTTTTTTATTTTTTATACGAAATGCATTATGAAATAATGAGATTAAAATAATGAAAATTCCAATGCCAAAAATAGTGAAAAAATATAATTGCCAAAATATTGAAAACATTCCATTGTCTCTGCCAGGTCCACATTGGTTAGACATCAATAAAAATAATAGGAGATTTCAATTAAATAATAAAATATATCAGTTGTGTATATTACTACATTTTTTAAATTCATTTTTAAGTATTTTTAATTCTTAAATCTCATCATCTCATCTCTGCTCATGCAGTAGCAACCAGCCAACTAGACCTCTAATGTTCCCTGTCGTTGTTGTGTTGTTTTACTTTCCTCTCTCATGTTTGAAGGCTATCCGTCTCCATCTGAGCCGGGAAGAACACGAGAAATGGTCATTGTAGTTAATTGCCACGTTTCTGCGCTGAAATACAACTCTCTTTCAACCTAGCATCCCAAATAGTTCTTGACTTAATTTCTCTCCAGATGTACGGCGCTTTTGAGCTCACCCCAAAAATCCGAACTAAATGAACCAACATCGGTCAATTAGTTATTTAATAACTGGAAAAAAATTCAGAAAATAATCGCTCGGCACTACTGAGTTTAGAGGTCCAGCAGAGTACAGTAGCTATTATCCAGAATGACAACAGGGGCAAGAGCTATGCTGTACGAGGCATTGTAAAGGCTTCATTTAGTCCGCTGCTTAGTCCCCTGCTTAGTCCACTGCTTAGTCCACTGCTTAGTCCCCTGCTTAGTCCCCTGCTTAGTCCATTGCTTAGTCCCCTGCTTAGTCCCCTGCTTAGTCCCCTGCTTAGTCCCCTGCTTAGTCCTCTGCTTAGTCCCCTGCTTAGTCCGCTGCTTAGTCCCCAGCTTAGTCCCCAGCTTAGTCCCCTGCTTAGTCCCCTGCTTAGTCCGCTGCTTAGTCCCCTGCTTAGTCCCCTGCTTAGTCCCCTGCTTAGTCCCCTGCTTACTGCTACAGCCCTGGGCGTCAGATATAGAAGACAGATGCTACTGTACTAGGTCATCAGAAAGATTTCTCTCACCGTAAAATAGTCCTGCAGAACTGTGTCCGGAGATTTGGTCAACTCTGTCAGATTTGGCTCAACCCTTTATTCATGTCCTCATTACAGGCCACTCATGGTCTAGAAAGCTCTCTACTTTGATCGTAAAAAAACGAACAATATTGGAATCACAATGGTCACAACCATAACCCGTCAACCTGATATATTCAGATCCAATATGAATGTTGGTTCAATATGTTATAATGAATTAGGTTTTAGAGTCACAAATCAACTGAGAAACTAAATGAGGAAGAAAAACACATGTTTAGTTATATCTGTAAAACATCTACTCAGTAAACATCTAAATATACAACTGTCAAACTGCTGAAAAATCTGTTGTTTTTATTGGGGATTTTCAAATGAATAATATTCCTTATTTGACAAATGTTTTTTATTGAACTTGTATTTTTAGAGAGAACAATTAATCTGTTTAGAATATCTGTTATCAACTCTGTCAGTGATGGTAAAAGGTTTGTTTTTATTTTATTGTTTATAAAAACATTTTAAAATCACCGTTCAACAACATATGCTTAAACTTTTGAAGTATTTGTCACGTTCTGACCTTAGTTCATTTGTTTTTGTCTTTGTTTTAGTATGGTCAGGGTGTGAGTTGGGTGGGCAGTCTATGTTTGTTTTTCTATGTTGGGTTTTGAGTTTGGCCTGGTATGGTTCTCAATCAGAGGCAGCTGTCAATCGTTGTCCCTGATTGAGAATCGTACTTAGGTAGCCTGGGTTTCACTGTTGGGTTGTGGGTGTTTGTCTTCCGTGTCAGTGTTTGTCACCACACGGGACTGTTTCGTTCATTTCACCTTTATTGTTTTGTATTTTGTTGTGTTCAGTTTATGTTTTAAAATTAAGATTATGGACACTTACCACGCTGCGTTTTGGTCTTCCGATCGCTACTCAGAAGAGGAGGACGAGATCCCGAAGGGATGTTTGCTTTTTAAATGCTGTTTTATGTTTTGAATCTAGAAAAATATTAACAAAATGAATCCTTGAGCATTACACAAAAAAAAACAAAACAAAAATAAATTGAGAGATTTTTATTACACATTTGAATAATATCAAATCAAATGTATTTATAAAGCCCTTCGTACATCAGCTGATATCTCAAAGTGCTGTACAGAAACCCAGCCTAAAAAACCCAAACAGCAAGCAATGCAGGTGTAGAAGCACGGTGGCTAGGAAAAACTCCCTAGAAAGGCCAAAACCTAGGAAGAAACCTAGAGAGGAACCAGGCTATGTGGGGTGGCCAGTCCTCTTCTGGCTGTGCCGGGTGGAGATTATAACAGTACATGGCCAAGATGTTCAAATGTTCATAAATGACCAGCATGGTCCAATAATAATAAGGCAGAACAGTTGAAACTGGAGCAGCAGCACGGCCAGGTGGACGGGGGACAGCAAGGAGTCATCATGTCAGGTAGTCCTGGGGCATGGTCCTAGGGCTCAGGTCCTCCGAGAGAGAGAAAGAAAGAGAGAATTAGAGAGAGCATATGTGGGGTGACCAGTCCTCTTCTGGCTGTGCCAGGTGGAGATTAAAATATAATGTAATGTGATGTTAGAATTAAAACATTCAAGGCCTTTAATTAAAACACTGAAATGCCTTTTATGGTGTCTGATGGAATTGGCATAAATGTAGTTAGTTGCATTTTATGAAACAATAAAACAATTACGAGGTTGTCTCCGTACAATATCTGATACTTTACTCTATCAAAATAGTAGTCATTTTTCCCCGGTTGTATATTCCTACATCTGCTGTGGACTCGCGTGCAATTAAATGTATAATCTGTGACATGTTCATTGTTATCATGAGTAAAGGACCTCTGGAAAACTTCATCTGTGAAAAAAATATTGAACTTGATACAGCTAAAGAAAGGATTTTTACTCTTCATAAAGAAATGTAAAAAATTTGACCAAGCGCCTTGAACTGAATAAGGATTCTATGAGTCTATCGGCATCTTTAAACGCGTCCTATCAACACATCCAAGAGGATGATAATGGGCCCTTCCTGGACTATGATCGATTTCCCACACTGCACCCCTCTACCAGGAAATGGCTCTACCAGGAAATGGCTGCTCATTGTTCAACTCCAGGTGAGCGTAAATGGATGCGTGTCAGAACCAGGAAGGAGAAGGATCGTTCTCGGCGTGCCCCCCACCCCCACTTCCGGATTTAAGACTTTCGAATTGCTTTGAGCCCCTGTACCAGCTGTCTTCTGCCGGGGGCTTGGGTGTTCCCTCCATGGCTGTGGATTCCCCTCCAGCTACCCCTCCGTGTCCTAGTCAATCAACTGCCTGGGCCACCGCGGCTCCCCTCCGCTGGGTCGTGCTCTGTGGCTTGCACGCAGCTGGCGTCTCAGCAGCTCTCTCCTCGGGTGAGGTCTGTGGCTCTTGACCTCACAATCTGCTTCAAGACACGACAGAGGCCAGCTCATAGGGAGTTAGATGATGAGGTATATATCTGTACCTTTGTGTTTTCCCTGTGGCAAAAGTTCAGGATATCACCAGGTTGCTTCCTGAGGCTGTGAGTCAGTCACCGGGGGGGCTGAAACTGTCATGGTTCATGTGGGGTCAAAGTTCAGGATATCACCAGGTTGCTTCCTGATATCATATCAAATCAAAGTGTTTTGGTTCACATACACATGGTTAGCAGATGTTATTGGTCACACACACATGGTTAGCAGATGTTATTGGTCATATACACATGGTTAGCAGATGTTATTGGTCATATACACATGGTTAGCAGATGTTATTGGTCATATACACATGGTTAGCAGATGTTATTGGTCACACACACATGGTTAGCAGATGTTATTGGTCATATACACATGGTTAGCAGATGTTATTGGTCATATACACATGGTTAGCAGATGTTATTGGTCATATACACATGGTTAGCAGATGTTATTGGTCATATACACATGGTTAGCAGATGTTATTGGTCATATGCACATGGTTAGCAGATGTTATTGGTCATATACACATGGTTAGCAGATGTTATTGGTCATATACACATGGTTAGCAGATGTTACTGGTCATATACACATGGTTATCAGATGTTACTGGTCATATACACATGGTTAGCAGATGTTAATGGTCACATACACATGGTTATCAGATGTTACTGGTCATATACACATGGATATCAGATTTTATTGGTCATATACACATGGTTATCAGATGTTATTGGTTCACATACACATGGTTATCAGTTGTTACTGGTCATATACACATGGTTAGCAGATGTTATTGGTTCACATACACATGTGTTACGAATCCCTTTTGGCCCGACAGTCTAGGGGGGATGGTAATGAGACCCGTAACATAACTCATGCAAGTTATTATTGTGACAAAGTAAAAGTGTGAACGAAATAACCACGACAACAGAAATCTACCGTCAAACTCCATGTTTATTTATAAACACACGGTAATGGGGGGAGCAGGAAAAGGGGCTGAGCTGGACCCAAGGAAAGAAACAATAAGTATTCAAAAACACCCCTAAGCTAGACTAGCCTACTTTAACAACAGCTAACTAACTAACCAAAAATACAGTGGGTGGTCCGCCCAGTTCTAACTAGTGTATTTAACAAAGTTCACCTACGGGTAGTGTATGCCCATGGGCGACTTGTCTTGGTTTCCCCCTTTTCCCACCAGCAACAAACAAACACCATAACCAAAAACAATACTCACAGGTGATGACAAAGTGCTATGAGGTGCTTAAACAAAAGAGAGGTTAAGACACAAAGCGAGAGTGAAACACAGAGACCTACAGTCATGGCATTTACAGAGAGATTGCTAGAGAGATTGCTAGAGAGATTGCTAGAGAGATTGCTAGAGATTGAGCTAGAGATTGAGCTACAGAGCAAACAAATGATGGGGTTTTTAAAACATGGGGAAGGAACTGTGATAGGGTAGGAAATAGGAGGAGGTGTGTCTTCTGATTGATGATTGATTGTTGACTGATTGGGGAGTGATGGTTTTCACCTGTGAGGGGAGAAGGAGAGAAAAGAAACACACACACAGGATACACACACACACACAGGATAACTGTATCCGTAACACTCCCACCCTTAAAAGAGCAACCCTAGGGGTTGCGACTACAGTATTTCAATGAATACTCACAACAAAGCAACAACCTTGCAAAACATACAGAAATCATTTTCACACACGAGACAAAGCATCTGCCAACACATTATCAGAACCCTTTTTGTGGCGGATCTCCAAATTATAATTTTGTACAATCAGCGCCCAACGCATAAGGCGCTGGTTCTGGTTGTACATTCGGTGGAGAAAAACTAAGGGGTTATGGTCAGTATATACAATCACGGGTAGGGCACTGGAACCAATATATACTTCAAAGTATTGCAGAGCCAACAACAAAGCAAGAGCTTCTTGTTCTATTGTCGCATAGTATGTTTGACATTTATTAAATTTACGTGAAAAATAACAAACGGGATGATCCACTCCACTCTTGTCCTGCTGCAGTAGAACAGCACCAGCACCTCTGGCACTAGCATCTACCTCAAGTTTCAACGGTTGTTCAAAATCTGGAGCAGCAAGTACAGGTGTACTACATAAGAGTGCTTTCGCAGATTCAAAAGCTCTCTTACAATCAGGGGACCACACAAATGATCTAGCCGGACTAAGCAAATCGGTCAATGGAGCAACTACCGCAGAGAAATTTTTACAGAAGCTACGGTAGTAGCCAACCATCCCTAAAAAGCGGCGTAGCTCTCGTCTGGTGGTAGGTGCAGGGAATGCAGTTATAGCTAAGACCTTGGCATCTACAGGGCGCACCTGTCCATGGCCAACCTCTTTACCGAGATAGGTAACAGTAGCCTTCCCAAACTCGCACTTTGCCAAGTTCAGGGTTAGAGAAGCAGCTGCCAACCGTTCACATACTACCCTTAGCGAGTCAACATGATCTGACCACTCAGACGAATAAATCACTAGGTCATCAAGGTATGCACTACAATTAGGAACGCCAGCTAATACGGAGTTAACCAGTCGTTGGAAAGTGGCTGGTGCATTTCGCATCCCAAAAGCCATGACTGAGTACTGTAGGAAGTTGTCTGGGGTCACAAAGGCAGAAATCTCAGAAGCACGTGAAGTTAACAGAACCTGCCAGTAACCTTTTAAGAGGTCTAACTTGGTTACATACTTAGCAGCACCAATAGTGTCGATACAGTCGTCCAGTCGGGGTAACGGGAACGAATCTGGCATTGTGACAGAATTTACCTTTCGATAATCCGTACATAACCTGGACGTACCATCAGGTTTAGGAACCAGAATGCAAGGAGAACTCCAAGGGCTTGAACTTGGCTTAGCCAGGTCATTCTCCAACAAATATCTCACCTCATCCCTCATTATCTTCCTCTTGGAAGCGTTGATACGATATGGGTGTTGCTTGATAGGTGTAGCATTTCCAACAATAATGTCATGTTCCAACACATTTGTGCGAGTAGGAACGTCATTAAAGAGACATGGAAAACTGTGTAGTAGCCTCACAATATCATTGGCCTGTCCATCCGTTAAATGAACCAGACCGGATTGGATAGACAGCAGCATTTCTGAGTTGGGCAATCTAACACACTGCTGCTGAGTATTGCGCAACTCCAAGCCATCAACATCATCAATATGACAGTCCACTATCATAGCAGTAGTAGCAGAGGAGACAGCAGTACCTTCCTCTGTTTTTGAACTCTCTAACTGTGTGATGGGTCGGGTGTGGTAAGCTTTCAACATGTTAATGTGACACACACGAGATTGGCGGTGTCTATCAGGAGTTTGAAGCACAGTCAGTTTCACTTATTTTCTTTTCAATTAAATAAGGACCCGAGAAACGAGCTGACAGTGAAGATCCTGGAACAGGTAATAACACCAGTACTTGGTCACCTGGCTGTAGTGGACGAGAAACAGCCTCTTTATCATAGTGTCTTTTCATGCTCCTCTGTGAGGAAGACAGAGCTTCCTTTGCGAGAGCACAAGCTTGGTGTAGGCGCTCACGAAAGCGACTAACGTAGTCCAACACATTCTCATCTCTGGTACACAACTCTTGGGACAAGAACTGTTCTTTAAGGACTTTCATTGGTCCTCTCACTGTGTGACCAAACACCAGTTCAGCCGGGCTGAAACCTAGGGACTCCTGCACAGTTTCACGAGCAGCAAACAAAACTAGAGGAACTCCCTCATCCCAATCTTTCTCAGATTCCAAACAATATTTACGTAGCATAGACTTCAGTGTCTGATGCCATCTTTCAAGTGCACCCTGAGACTCTGGGTGATAGGCGCTTGACACACGGTGCGTAATTGACAAGGATTTTAACACCTGCCTGAAGAGCTTGGATAGGAAATTGCTTCCTTGATCGCTTTGTACCACCCTAGGTAACCCGAATGTCGTGAAGAATTTTATTAAGGCTTTACTCACTACCGGGCTGTAATCCTTCTCAGAGGAATGGCCTCGGGTATCTTGTAGCCATACACATTATCGTTAACAAAAACTGGTTACCCGATTTTGTCTTCGGTAACGTCCGACACAATCAACCACCACATGCTCCAATGGTTCACCTATGACAGGTATGGGACAAAGAGGAGCGGGAGGAATAACCTGATTTGGTTTTCCTGTTATCTGACATGTGTGGCATGTCCGACAGAACTGAGCCACATCTTGTTTTAAACCCGGCCAAAAGAAATGTTGAAGGATCCGATCATAAGTTTTTGTGATTCCTAAATGACCAGACCACTGGTGATCATGAGCAAGGGATAACACATTTTGTCGAAAGGCTGTAGGAATCACTATTTGGTAAACAGCATTCCAATCTCCATCCGCGTCAACATGGGATTTCCATTTACGCATGAGGAGATTACCATCAATGAAGTAAGCCACGTTCTTCTTCTTCACATCTTCCAATGAGACAACACTAGAAAAACATTTAGCAAGCTTGTTGTCAACCTTTTGGTTAGCAATCAGCTGCTCACGAGTGACTGGTAACTGTATTGCATCAGCAATAAGTTCAACGTTCTTTGATTCTTTCCTGGGCTGTTTGTCAGAGGTGATCAGCTTCTCAGAGGTATCACACAATCCATCTTCTTGATCAACCTCTTTGAACAGAACAGTGTTCGACAAATCTATCACGTCACCCTCTTGTAGTGCCTGAGCACGAGTGACAGCACAAGCGGGGAACACATGTGGATAACTCTGTGCCAGCTCATTGGAGAGAGAGTGGTCACTTTTATCCAATACTTCCAATACGGGTACTACCATTCCTCCGGCAATATCGTTACCCATTATAAAGGTCACACCTTTCACTGGCAACATAGGGCGTACCCCCACTCTGAATATTCCACTGATTAACTCAGAGTGTACTTTCACAAAGTGCAATGGCACTGGGACAAAACCCATTTCAATACCCTGCACTAACACACTGGAACCACAGTATGTATCGTCAGATAAGGGCAACACATCAGACAATATAAACGACTGCGCCGCACCAGTATCTCTAAGGATTTTAACCGGTGGCTGAGACGCTTCGTCATTCGTTAGGGACACAAACCCCTCGAAAATGAATGGTTCATAACTGCGGTCGGGGACTGAGACTTTCAAACTACAGTTACCCTGAGGCACCTGTTTTGTTGCAGACCTCACAACCGTACGAATTAGAGCAACACCTGTTGGTGGCTTGGCATGAATTGGCATCCCTTGTTTGCGTTTAAGCAGGAAGCAATCATTAATCATATGTCCTACTTTATGACAATAGAAACAGGGACGCTCATTCTTCTGGCGTGCTTGATATACTACTGCTGGCCGACTAGGGCTAAAGGTAGGAAACTCAGTGGCTCTACTCTGTTTGAGCCGAAAACACACTCTTGTGCGTCAACACAAACTCGTCTGCCAACACAGACGCTTCTGCCAGGGAGGATACTTTCTGTTCGTTTAGGTAAACTACAATGCGTTCGGGTAAGCAATTTTTAAACTCTTCCAACAAGATTAACTCCCGGAGAGAGTTGAAATCAGTTACCTTACTAGCAGCATGCCATTTATCAAACAGATTTCCCTTGTCTCTAGCAAATTCCACATAAGTCTTACTAGAAGACTTTCTATGAGACCTAAATCTCTGTCGGTATGCCTCAGGCACAAGCTCATAGGCACGAAGAACAGTAGCTTTGACCACTTCGTAATTCAAACTGTCCTCCAGAGGTAACGCTGACAAAACCTCTTGGGCTTTACCAGTTAATTTACACTGAAGTAATAGGCACCATACCTCTTCAGGCCATTTCAATGCTACAGCTATACGCTCAAATACACAAAAATAGGAGTCAACCTCTGACTCTCTGAACAAAGGTACTAAGGCAATCTGCCTACTAATGTCAAACGTGTTTGAGGACACAGCAGGTGAGGACGGCTCACAAACAGGCACAGTAGGACCGGAGGCTAGCCTCGCTGTCTCTGCCTCCAGTTCCATCTGGCGCATTTTGAACTCCAAGTGCCTTTGTTCTCTGTCTGCCTCAATTTTACACATCTCCAAATGCCGTTGTTCTCGTTCTTTTTCTGCCTCTATTTTACATATCTCCAACTGGAGAGTCTCTTGCCTAATTTGGGCTCTCTCTTCCACCTCCAGTTGGAACTGTGCTAAACGGACATCCCTCCTGGCATCACCATTTGACAGTGGGGAGAGTGGATCAAAACGGGACAATGTGGCTGGTGTTTTAGCCTCGCCCTCATTATCAGACACCAATGGGCTTACAGGAGCAGCAACATCCGCTACAGGGGTAGTAGGCTCAGGCAGCGGTAACACAAGCACCTGCTCTTCCAACATTACATTTAATACTAGCCGTTTAACCTCCGCCTTAACTAAACTCTGCGGAATCGATACTGAATAATGGTCAGCCAAGGTCATTAAATCAACTCTACGACATTTGTCAAAAACCTCCCACGAAGGGTTATCCAAAAAGGATTTCAAATCAAAAGTAGTCATTTTACACTACTTCACAAGTGCCAAAGAAAATAGCAAACACTAATGCTACTTCAGCTATGACGCTCAACACTGAACTATACCACTACAACAATCTACATGAGCGGCATGGGTGTCAGTTATGACAGATCCCGGATGAGCCCCCACCTATGTTACGAATCCCTTTTGGCCCGACAGTCTAGGGGGGATGGTAATGAGACCCGTAACATAACTCATGCAAATTATTATTGTGACAAAGTAAAAGTGTGAACGAAATAACCACGACAACAGAAATCTACCGTCAAACTCCAGGTTTATTTATAAACACACGGTAATGGGGGGAGCAGGAAAAGGGGCTGAGCTGGACCCAAGGAAAGAAACAATAATTATTCAAAAACACCCCTAAGCTAGACTAGCCTACTTTAACAACAGCTAACTAACTAACCAAAAATACAGTGGGTGGTCCGCCCAGTTCTAACTAGTGTATTTAACAAAGTTCACCTACGGGTAGTGTATGCCCATGGGCGACTTGTCTTGGTTTCCCCCTTTTCCCACCAGCAACAAACAAACACCATAACCAAAAACAATACTCACAGGTGATGACAAAGTGCTATGAGGTGCTTAAACAAAAGAGAGGTTAAGACACAAAGCGAGAGTGAAACACAGAGACCTACAGACATGGCATTTACAGAGAGATTGCTAGAGAGATTGCTAGAGAGATTGCTAGAGATTGAGCTAGAGATTGAGCTACAGAGCAAACAAATGATGGGGTTTTTAAACCATGGGGAAGGAACTGTGATAGGGTAGGAAATAGGAGGAGGTGTGTCTTCTGATTGATGATTGATTGTTGACTGATTGGGGAGTGATGGTTTTCACCTGTGAGGGGAGAAGGAGAGAAAAGAAACACACACACAGGATACACACACACACACAGGATAACTGTATCCGTAACAACATGGTTAGCAGATGTTATTGGTCACATACACATGGTTAGCATATGTTATTGGTTCACATACACATGGTTAGCAGATGTTATTGGTTCACATACACATGGTTAGCAGATGTTATTGGTCACATACACATGGTTAGCAGATGTTATTGGTTCACATACACATGGTTAGCAGATGTTATTGGTTCACATACACATGGTTAGCATATGTTAATGGTCACATACACATGGTTAGCAGATGTTATTGGTCATATACACATGGTTAGCAGATGTTAATGGTCACATACACATGGTTATCAGATGGTATTGGTCATATACACATGGCTAGCAGATGTTATTGGTCATATACACATGGTTAGCATAAGTTACTGGTTCACATACACATGGTTAGCAGATGTTATTGGTTCATATACACATGGTTAGCAGATGTTACTGGTCATATACACATGGTTAGCAGATGTTATTGCAAGTGTAGCGAAATGCTTATGGTTCCAGATCCAACAGTGCAGCAGTATCTGACAGGTAATATCTAACAACTCCACAACAAAACCTAAAACACACAATCTAGTAAAGGAATGAGATGAGAATATATAAGTATAAAATATATGGATGAGCAGTGACAGAGAGGCTAAGATGTAATAGATGGTAAAGAAAAGATATTGAAGGATACAGGATACATTAGATACATATGAGATGAGTAATGTGAGATATGTAAAGATTCTTACAGTGACATCATTAAAGTGTTCCATTTATTAAAGTGGCCAATGATATATAAAATATATATAAAATATATGGATGAGCAGTGATACCAAGTCTGTAGGTAAAAACCATCAAGCGCTATGATGAAACTGGCTCTCATGTGGGCCTTCACAGGAAAGAAAGACCCAGAGTTACCTCTGCTGCAGAGGAAATTTTCATTCGAGTTTATTAGCCTCAGAAATTTCAGGCCAAATAAATGCTTCACAGAGTTCAACTAAAGACACATCTCAACATCATCTGTTCAGAGGAGACTGCGTGAATCAGGCCTTCATGGTCGAATTGCTGCAAATAAACCACAACTAAAGGACACCAATAAGAAGAAGAGACTTGCTTGGGCCAAGAAACACGATGAATGGACATTGGACTGGTGGAAATCTGTCCTTTGGTCTGATTAGTCCAAATTTGATATTCTTGGTTCC